>NC_134496.1:7118841-7303841 GCF_040206685.1 Ascaphus truei | reverse complement strand
CACAGACATCACACTCTCCTCCCCACACACACACAGCCATCACACTCTCCTCCCCACACACACACAGCCATCACACTCTCCTCCCCCCCCACACACAAAGCCATCACACTCTCCTCCCCACACACAGACATCACACTCTCCTCCCCACACACAGACATCACACTCTCCTCCCCACACACACACAGCCCTCACTCTCCACCCCACACACACACACCCCTCACACTCTCCTCCCCACACACACATAGACATCACACTCTCCTCCTCACACAGACATCACACTCCTCCTCACACACACACGCACAGCTATCCCCTCCCCACACACAGCCATCATATTCCTCCTACACACACACACACACACAGCCATCACACTCCTCAACACACACCCACACACACACACAGCCATCACACTCCTCAACACCCACACACACACACACACACACACACACACACACACACACACACACACACACACACAGCCCTCACACTCTCCTCCTCACACACACACACACAGCCATCGCTCTCCTTCCCCCCCACACACACACAGCCCTCACACTCTCCTCCCCACACAAAGCCCTCACACTCTCATCACACACACACACACACACACACACAGCCATCACACTCTCCTCCCCACACAAAGCCATCACACTCTCCTCCCCACACATGCACACACACAGCCCTCACACTATCCTCCCCACACAAAGCCCTCACACTCTCCTCCACACACAGCCATCACACTCTCCTCCTCACGCACACACACACACTCACACTCACACCCACACACCCATCACACTCTCCTCCTCACACACACATCACACTCTCCTCCCCACTCACACAGCCCTCACACTCTCCTCCTCACACACACAAAGCCATCACACTCTCCTCCCCACACACACAGCCCTCACACTCTCCTCCTCACACACAAAGCCATCACACTCTCCTCCCCACACACAAAGCCATCACACTCTCCTCCCCACACACAGACATCACACTCTCCTCCCCACACACAGACATCACACTCTCCTCCCCACACACAGACATCACACTCTCCTCCCCACACACAGACATCACACTCTCCTCCCCACACACAGACATCACTCTCCTCCCCACACACACACAGCCATCACACTCTCCTCCCCACACACAGTCATTACACTCTCCTCCCCACACACAGACATCACACTCTCCTCCCCACACACAGACATCACACTCTCCTCCCAACACACACACACACACACACACCCCTCACACTTGCCTCCCCCCACACACACAGACATCACTCTCCTACCCACACAGCCCTCACTCTCCTCCTACACACACACACACACACACACACACACACACACACACACACACACACACACACACACACACACACACACACACACACACACACACACACACACACACACACACACATCACACTGTCCTCCCCACACACACACAGCCATCACACTCTCCTCCCCCCCACCCCACACACAGCCCTCACACTCTCCTCCCCCCCCCCCACACACACACAGCCATCACACTGTCCTCCCCACTCACAGACATCACACTCTCCTCCCCACACACACACAGCCATCACACTCTCCTCCCCACACACACACAGCCATCACACTCTCCTCCCCCCCCACACACACAAAGCCATCACACTCTCCTCCCCACACACAGACATCACACTCTCCTCCCCACACACAGACATCACACTCTCCTCCCCACACACACACAGCCCTCACTCTCCACCCCACACACACACACCCCTCACACTCTCCTCCCCACACACACATAGACATCACACTCTCCTCCTCACACAGACATCACACTCCTCCTCACACACACACGCACAGCTATCCCCTCCCCACACACAGCCATCACATTCCTCCTACACACACACACACACACAGCCATCACACTCCTCAACACACACCCACACACACACACAGCCATCACACTCCTCAACACACACCCACACACCCACCCACACACACACACACACACACACACACACACACACACACACACACACACACACACACACACACACACACACACACACACACAGCCCTCACACTCTCCTCCTCACACACACACAGCCATCGCTCTCCTTCCCCCCCACACACACACAGCCCTCACACTCTCCTCCCCACACAAAGCCCTCACACTCTCATCACACACACACACACACAGCCATCACACTCTCCTCCCCACACAAAGCCATCACACTCTCCTCCCCACACATGCACACACACAGCCCTCACACTATCCTCCCCACACAAAGCCCTCACACTCTCCTCCACACACAGCCATCACACTCTCCTCCTCACGCACACACACACACTCACACTCACACCCACACACCCATCACACTCTCCTCCTCACACACACATCACACTCTCCTCCCCACTCACACAGCCCTCACACTCTCCTCCTCACACACACAAAGCCATCACACTCTCCTCCCCACACACACAGCCCTCACACTCTCCTCCTCACACACAAAGCCATCACACTCTCCTCCCCACACACAAAGCCATCACACTCTCCTCCCCACACACAGACATCACACTCTCCTCCCCACACACAGACATCACACTCTCCTCCCCACACACAGACATCACACTCTCCTCCCCACACACAGACATCACACTCTCCTCCCCACACACAGACATCACTCTCCTCCCCACACACACACAGCCATCACACTCTCCTCCCCACACACACACAGCCATCACACTCTCCTCCCCACACACAGCCATCACACTCTCCTCCCCACACACAGCCATCACACTCTCCTCCCCACACACACACAGCCATCACACTCTCCTCCCCACACACACACAGCCATCACACTCTCCTCCCCACACACACACAGCCATCACACTCTCCTCCCCACACACAGCCATCACACTCTCCTCCCCAGACACACACACAGCCATCACACTCTCCTCCCCACACACAGCCATCACACTCCCCTCCCCACACACACACAGCCATCACACTCTCCTCCCCACACACAGCCATTACACTCTCCTCCCCACACACAGACATCACACTCTCCTCCCCACACACAGACATCACACTCTCCTCCCAACACACACACACACACACACCCCTCACACTCGCCTCCCCCCACACACACAGACATCACTCTCCTACCCACACAGCCCTCACTCTCCTCCTACACACACACACACACACACACACACACACACACACACACACACACACACACACACACACACACACACACACACACACACACACACACACACACACACACACACACACACACACACACTCACACTGTCCTCCCCACACACACACAGCCATCACACTCTCCCCCCCCCCACCCCACACACAGCCCTCACACTCTCCTCCCCCCCCCCACACACACAGCCATCACACTGTCCTCCCCACTCACAGACATCACACTCTCCTCCCCACACACACACAGCCATCACACTCTCCTCCCCACACACACACAGCCATCACACTCTCCTCCCCCCCCACACACACAAAGCCATCACACTCTCCTCCCCACACACAGACATCACACTCTCCTCCCCACACACAGACATCACACTCTCCTCCCCACACACACACAGCCCTCACTCTCCACCCCACACACACACACACCCATCACACTCTCCTCCCCACACACACATAGACATCACACTCTCCTCCTCACACAGACATCACACTCTCCTCCCCACACACACAGCCCTCACACTCTCCTCCTCACACACAAAGCATCACACTCTCCTCCCCACACACACACAGCCCTCACACTCTCCTCCCCCCCCACACACACACACAGCCCTCACACTCTCCTCCCCACACACACACAGACATCACACTCTCCTCCCCACACACACACACACACACCGACGCGCCCACTGAGCACAGTTTTTCCCCAGGGGCTGCGGCACCCTTGGCAGAGGGTTACGGCACAGCAGGGTTCCCCGGCACTTTGGTTGAGAACAGATATAGGGATTATGGGTCCCAATGTTACCTTATCTGTTATCTTCACAAAGATGCTGAACCCTTCCCAGGAGCCGAGCTGCTGTTTGGCAGCGATGTTCTGACACAGCTCTCGCACTTTTGTGTTAGTTCCAACTTCAAACACCTGCAATCAGCAACACAGAGAGAATGAGCAGATACACCCTCATCACACATCTCTTCTGCAACTGGGTTGTATTTAGGGTCCAGTTTTACAACCCAAAGCTGCTTACCCTCCAGCCATTCAGAGCATTGTAAATCCAATCTACTACTATAAATGGGTTGTCAGTGGACTCATGCAAGCCCCCCCCAGACCGGTGGCTGCTACAGCGTACAGAGTTCCAGAGCCCCCCGGTATCCTTACCTCTTCTGTGTCATTCGGAAAATACACCTTGTGGTAGATCTTGGTGCTCATCTGCTGTATGGCTTCTACCTCCACAGAGTGAGGCGGCTGCTTCCTGGGACCATGTCTGCAATGTAGGAAGGGAGGCTGGGTGTGTGTCCGTGCAACTGGTGCATTCACACGACTGTGCACAAGACTGGGTGTGTGTCCGTGCAACTGGTGCATTCACACGACTGTGCACAAGACTGGGTGTGTGTCCGTGCAACTGGTGCATTCACACAACAGGGCACAAGGCTGGGTGTGTGTCCGTGCAACTGGTGCATTCACACGACTGTGCACAAGACAGGATGTGTGTCCGTGCAACTGGTGCAGTCACATGACAGGGCACCAGGCAGGATGTGTCCCTGTGCAACTGGTGCAGTCACACGACAGGGCACCAGGCAGGATGTGTGTCCGTGCAACTGGTGCATTCACACGACTGTGCACAAGGCAGGATGTGTGTCCGTGCAACTGGTGCATTCACACGACTGTGCACCAGGCAGGATGTGTGTCCGTGCAACTGGTGCATTCACACGACTGTGCACAAGGCAGGATGTGTGTCCGTGCAACTGGTGCATTCACACGACTGTGCACCAGGCAGGATGTGTGTCCGTGCAACTGGTGCATTCACACGACTGTGCACAAGGCAGGATGTGTGTCCGTGCAACTGGTGCAGTCACACGACTGTGCACCAGGCAGGATGTGTGTCCGTGCAACTGGTGCAGTCACATGACAGGGCACCAGGCAGGATGTGTGTCTGTGCAACTGGTGCAGTCACACGACAGGGCACCAGGCAGGATGTGTGTCCGTGCAACTGGTGCATTTACACGACTGTGCACCAGGCAGGATGTGTGTCCGTGCAACTGGTGCATTTACACGACTGTGCACCAGGCAGGATGTGTGTCCGTGCAACTGGTGCATTTACACGACTGTGCACCAGGCAGAGTATATGTATGTGTGTATTGTACATTTAGACGTCATTAACTATTGTATTTGTTATTTTTATAGTTGTAAAAGATTGTTGTATGTTACATATGTTTGTGTCTACACACCCATTGTACTGCACTGTTTAATATTTTAGTGTCAAGTGTGTTTAAAATGATTGTGCTAAGAGAGTATTATGGTTATCCCTAAACGGGGATAAAAAGTTGCCATAAAACAGAAGATATCTGTATGTTTCAAACCTAATCCTATAGGATGACAAATCGAGCCCTCTGTGATATGATTTGATAATAAATACTGGGAAGAGAAGGGAGGGCTTTGAGTTGAAGATCCATAACTTTGCATTAACAAAGTCTCAGCACATTGGGGAGCAGCCATGATGTTCATTTAACATCTTCTAAAAATATATATATATATATATTTTAGAAGATGTTAAATGAACATCATGGCTGCTCCCAATGTGCTGAGACTTTATATATATATAGTGTATGTGCAGGTATATAGAGACACAGCACACACTGAAAAAAGGCCTCAGCAGAGGGAGGTGTGGTGCACGGTAAAGGGTAAATAGTTCAAATCTGTGAGGATCCCTAGAGACCCGTTATACCGGCACAGCACGAGAGATAATCACATAAACGTGGTTTATTGGGTCCCAAATGCACATGCCCGACGCTTCAGTCCCCAGGGCAGGAGAAGGTCCTTCCGGGGACTGAAACGTCGGGCATATGTGTGCATTTGGGACCCAATAAACCACTTTTATGTGATTATCTCTCGTGCTGTGCCGGTATATTGGATCTCTAGGGATCCTCTCAGAATGTATATATATTTGCAGAGATCTTGCAGCAATTTGTGAAACTCCTCTTCAGTTTAAGGCCATACATGTTTCATTAGATTGAACCGTATTTTCCAATGCCATGTGGTGTATATCAGAGCTGGAATCAGCAGGCGGTGTAACTGTATGTATATACTGTATGAGAAAGGAAAGGGGGGTATTATTACTGTATCACTTTCTGGATCCTGCGGGTACACTCCTTGGCCAGTGGTTCCTTTCGACGACTCTCAATGAATTTCTGTACGTTGACCAGTAACAATTTACTGGGAGGAAACAGGCCAGTACAGAGCCAGAGCAGCTGCCATCCACTGCGGACACTGTAACTGTGACACCAAACCCCACATTAGCATTGTACCTTCAGTCAAAGAACTACTGTCATTAAAGCTTAGTTATTATTACTAACTCCTGAATATCAAGCCAACTCCAGCACTAGTAATTACATAACAGGGGATATGAGATGCACTGAAACTAGTGTGTAGCATGTCATACTAAGGTCCAATACACTGACCCCACACATCATTTAGATACATATGTGTTATCTTGTATTAAAATCAATTAAAAAGCCTTCAGAGATGCTAAATGCTGGGCTGGCGTGTTTTTATAGATACCTAAACACCTCCTCGGAGGAATGATCGGTGACTGCCTTGGTACCTGTTGCTGTTTCCCGTGAGTTGCTTCAGGATCTGGCAGTAGATTTCATCTCGGAGGGCTTCCTCGCTCACAGGTCCTGAGAAGATCTGGTCAGTGAGCTCCACGGTGGAGCGGACCTGCTTTGAAGGATAGTCCCCCATGTATTTCATAATGGGTATGAGACGTTAAGGAATATATTGTAGACCAGTGTGTTCCCAACCTTTTTGGAGCAACGGGTCAGGGCACCCTTGGTCTTCAGACCTCTCTCATCCCTCCACGCTTACACATCATACACCCCCACCCTCCTTTCCACAAACACACACTCTTTTCAAAAGGCCTCTCGTGAGTGCAATATACAACCTGTGTGTCTGCAGTAAACTTAGATTGACACTCCTGTGTTGTTCTGCCCCATATTTCTGATGCTACTTGGAACAAACTTCCAGTGTTGTGATAAGAAACACTGTGTTACTTCTGTTGTGCACTATATACTCCCCGAGTGTGAACAGTATTAGTCACATTCTCTCTGACCGGCTCCATATCACAGAGCTGTGCTATGTTGTGGTTTATTACCTCTATTTTATAAAGTTGCGAGTCACTGTGCGCGTCAACATCCACTCAAAGAAACTCCACATTCACCATCACACATCTTACTCACACTCACACATCTTACTCACACTTTTACTCAACACACATCACAGGTGTCCCCCCTTCTTACACAGTGCACTCACACTCTAATCATAAACACCACATCTCCCCCTTCTCTCGCTTACACCACACACCTTCTCCGACCCCACAAACAGCACTAGACTCCCTCCCACTCAAAACAGTCACCCCCCCACACAAAGCCCTCACCCCCCCGTCTCACACAAAGCCCTCACCGCTCCCCTCCCCACATAAAGCCATCACATCCCCCTCCCCATACAAAACGTCACACCTCCCCTCCCCAAACAAAGCCCTCCCCCCTCCCACACAAAGCCCTCAGCCCCCCTCCCCACACAAAGCCCTCACCCCCCTCACACAAAGCCCTTAGCCCCCCTCCCCACACAAAGCACTGACCCCCCCTCACACAAAGCCCTCATCGCTCCCCTCCCCACACAAAGCCGTCACACCCCCCTCACCATACAAAACAGTCACCTCCCCTCCCCACACAAAGCCCTCAGCCCCCCTCCCCACACATAGCACTGACCCCCCCTCACACAAAGCCCTCACCGCTCCCCTCCCCACACAAAGCCGTCACACCCCCCTCACCATACAAAACAGTCACCTCCCCTCCCCACACAAAGCCCTCAGCCCCCCTCCCCACACATAGCACTGACCCCCCCTCACACAAAGCCCTCACCGCTCCCCTCCCCACACAAAGCCGTCACACCCCCCTCACCATACAAAACAGTCCCCTCCCCATCCCACACAAAGCCCTCAGCCCCCCTTCCCACACAAATCCATCACCACCCCCACATCCCCCCCACACACACAAAGCCCTCACTCCTTCCCTCTTTCCTCCAACACGCCTCAAACATGTCAGCTGCTCTGCGGTGCGTTTTGCGCTTCCTGGAAATGAGAAGGCTTCTCTCTCTCCTCCGTGCCAATGCTGAGACAGGAGAGGTGGATCACAGCTTCTATGTCTACAGGCAGCGCGGGATGTGCCTCTGAGCAGCCAGCTGAGTTCCTTCTCCCCTGGGATCGCAGCACCCTTGGTAGAAGGTCACAGCACACCAGGGTTCCCCGGCACCCTGATTGAGAAACCCTGCTATATACCGTAAACAGGACACAATGATAGAGATTTGATTCCTAGATGGAAAACCAAGGAGTCAAACATCCCACGCTTTGGGTATTTGTCGTTTAGAACTAAAATGTTTCTTCTAATGTCATTTCATTTTCATATGTATAAGATGTTGTCTATTGTAACGGGGACTTATCCCTGTTAAGAAACTTGCCTCTAATCCAGCAATGTGCTGGTTAATTGCACACCAGCAATCAACCAACTCCACCTGCCTAATCAGAACTATAGAAAAAGCCTGTTCCCAGAAACAGGAGAATGATTCCTGAGCTCACAATTGGAGCTGACCCAGGAAGGACAGACCAGAGAGATCCCTAGTCCACAACTGGGCTGACCTGGGGAACAAACAGATGTCTTGAGCTGCAAAGAGACTGCAGGCTGACAGCAAGACAAAGGGGACAAGATTTCTAAACCTGGATCCTGATATTGCTATAGCACACAAGGGTGCTGACCCAGGAGAGCAGAGAGGCCTTCCCCTACAGCTACAAGATACAGATAAGATTTCTTATGGGACTGTTATATATCTGTTTATATCTATATATATATTTGGGCTGGTAATTAGCTTAGCTAACCACCCAGTTAGAGAGGGCTGGACTACATGTGTAGATATTCTCCAAAGCGGAGTAGGTTTTTCTTTGGCTTATTTTGAATGTTTTGCTGTGTTAAAGGGACAGGCGCAACAAAACCTAATTTTAGTTTCACTTTACACGGTCTCCATTGCGTACCTCTGCACACGTCTCTTACACCCATGTTCATCTTTTATTATGTAACTAATAATGATCGACTTGCACCACTGCAAGAGTCTGACACTGTATAATTGCCAACACACCGCCTGTTATAATGGCAGTAACATTGAATCTTTTCTGTTTCCTTCAACTGTAACTTTGTGAGAGCGGTGGCTCTTATCACCTGGACCACACCCAGGCACCGAAATGTACAGCATTTGGACTACTTAAGGAGCAAGTTGTCATCCTACTCTTCAGTGCATGCTACCTTTATAATAACAGAGTTAGCATTGTTTTTCAAACCAACACCTAAGGCAGTGTTTTTCAACAGGGGTTCCTAAGAACACTTGGGTTCCCACGGGCATCCGTAAAGGATTTCCTACAATTTTCAGGTCATTTGAAAATTGTACCAAATACAGAAGTATTTACAATGCATCTGATCCCAGACACGCTATTAGAGAGGGTTGGGGTTCCTTACAATGTATCTGATCTCAGACGCGCTATTAGAGAGGGTCGGGGTTCCTTACAATGCATCTGATCACAGACGCGCTATTAGAAAGTGTTGGGGTTCCTTACAAGGCATCTGATCTCAGACGCTATTAGAGAGGGTTGGGGTTCCTTACAATGCATCTGATCTCAGACGTGCTATTAGAGAGGGTTGGGGTTCCTTACAATGCATCTGATCTCAGACGCGCTATTAGAGAGGGTTGGAGTTCCTTACAATGCATCTGATCTCAGACGCACTATTAGAGAGGGTTGGGGTTCCTTACAATGCATCTGATTTCAGGCGCACTATAACAGAGAGTGTTGGAGTTCCTTACAATGCATCTGATCTCAGACACGCTATAGAGAGGGTTGGGGTTCCTTACAATGCATCTGAGCTCAGATGCGCTATTAGAGAGGGTTGGGGTTCCTTACAATGCATCTGATCTCAGACGCGCTATTAGGGAGGGTTGGGGTTCCTTACAATGTATCTGATTTCAGGCGCACTATTAGAGACAGTTGGGGTTCCTTACAATGCATCTGATCTCAGGCGCACTATAACAGAGAGATGGGGTTCCTCAGAATTTCCTTAACCAAAAAAAGACTGATCTAAGGTAATCTATAACAGGTTATCATACCATGAAAATATATTAGCATATTCAGTGACCTGTCCCAGTGTGGCCTCTGTCCCTTAGTAATGTCCTATCCAGAGCTCTGCACTAACCTTGTTCTGCCCTGCTGCCTGGCCTTGGAAAGCTCTCTCTTGCGACGTTTATAAAGGATATCAGTGAAGGCTTGGCATGCGTAATCACGCAGCTCGGACAGCTCACATACTTTCCTGAGCAGCGGCTGCCTCAACGGTTCTCGGGAATAAGCCCACAGGTGCAACTTCCCCCGAGATCTCTGCAGGACGGCCCTGGACACAGACTCAGGGTCTGGAAGCCTGAGGAACACACACCACATGTACATCTGTGTGTGTCTGGACTTACTGGTATGTCTGTCAAACCGGTTTGTCAGTGTGATATGCAGGGGCGTAGCTGTAGCCCAGGCAAAGCCCGGGGACCTGCGCTCTTGGGGGGTCCACTCTCCCCCCCCTGCCGGCAGCCCATCACTTCCTTCAGACAGGCGGGGGGAGATGGTATGCGGGGGTGGGCCCCGGAGTTAAACAGAAGATGAGCCGGCAGAGGAATGAGCAGCTGTTACAGAGTCAGAGCAGGCCGGCCAGGGAGGAGCGCCCTCTAGCAGCAGACACCGGAAGTAACAAAGACTTCCGGGTCAGACCACTAGAGGGCGCTCCTCCCCGGCCGTCCTGCTCTGACTCTGTAACAGCTGCTCATTCCTCTGCCGGCTCATCTTCTGTTTAACGCCGGGGCCCACCCCCGCATACCATCTCCCCCCGCCTGAGGGGGAGAGGTGATGGTGAGGGGCGAGGTGATGATGATGGAGAGGGGAGAGGTGATGATGATGAGGGGGAGAGGTGATGACGATGAGGGGGAGAGGCGATGATGAGGGGGAGAGGCGATGATGAGGGGGAAAGGCGATAATGAGGGGGAGAGGCGATGATGATGAGGGGGAGCTGATGAGAATAGATGATGATGAGGAGGGGGAGAGATGAGGATTGGGAGAGCAGAGGAGGGGGAGAGATGATGATGATGGGGAGAGAGGAGGAGGAAGAGGTGAGGGAGGGAAAGATGAGGAGGGGGAGAGAGAATGAGGAGGAGGAGGGGAAGAGATGATGGGGAAGGGGAGAGAGGAGGAGGAAGAGGTGAGGGAGGGAAAGATGAGGAGGGGGAGAGAGAATGAGGAGGAGGAGGGGAAGAGATGATGGGGAAGGGGAGAGATGATGAGGAGGTGGGGAGATGATGAGGAGGAGGGATGGGGAGAGATGAGGAGGGAGGATGATAGAGAGAATGAGGGTGAAGCTGGGGGAGGGAGAAAAAAATTACAGCCAGTATTAATATTAATGGGGCCCTGAAAATGTTTCTGCCCGGCAGCCCGCGCATGTCTAGCTGCGCCACTGGGGATATGGTTTGTCTGTTGTTAGTCTGTCCTTGTCCAAGTATTATAATGACGTTACCTGAAGTGCTGCAAGGAGAATTCCTCCAATGTGTGGGGTTTCACCTCCTCCTCTCTCTCTATCTCATCCAACTGGGAAATCATTAACTCTGACCTGCGCTGCTCTGGGGACATCCCGATGAGCCTCTGAGAACGACAATAACCACAGGATAACGCGCGTGTCCAGGGAGCAGCGGAGAGTACAGTCCACAGCCGCAGCTGCTGCCGCTTTCAGAAGAAATAGCGAGAAAGGGCCAGTGCGTCACAACCACAGACAGGAGATGTAATAAAAAAAATAGACATTGTCTACGGAACCACTGCCTCTTCAGGAGAAAGCTGGCGGAAATGGCCCACTGACACAGATACAGACGTAGTAAGGGCTATTGCTCCCGTTGGCAGGGGTGGAGGAAACATTGGACTAGGGGTGGCCACCAACAGCTTTTATGGATATCCCTGCGTCAGCACAGGTAGCTCAATCAGTGGCTCAGTCATTTTGATTGAGCCACCTGTGCTGAAGCAGGGATATCCTCAAAACCTGACCTGTTGGTGGCCCTTGAGGACTGGGGTTGAGCGCCCTTGGCATGGCCCATTGTGTTCCAGCTGTAACACAGGACGTGCAGAGGGCAGAAGGGAATGAATGAATATCAGTTCTTTTTCAGCCGCTCCTCCCAGTGTTCGGGAAAGTGGCTGAATCTGCAGCAATTGTAATGGTCTGAACTTCTCCAATTGCTCCAGGTCCATTCATTTCAAAAAAATTAGATCCTGGATCCATAACAAGTGGGTGACGTCAGGCAAAGATTTCTCTTCTCTTGTATCTTTATCACATGATATACTTGAAAATGGATGTATAGATTAATGTAGCGGTTATTACACAAATAAATACAATACAACTTCGTCTTCCGTCCGATCCTATCACAAGATATCTTCTAAATGTTATCTTAGACCGCAGGATACAGAGGAAGCAGCTTTAGTAGAAACTGACCCAGCCATTAGACCAGGGGCGGCCAACTCCAGTCCTCAAGGGCCACCAACTGGTCAGGTTTTCAGGATATCCCTGCTTCAGCACAGGTGGCTCAATCAGTGGCTCAACTGAGCCACCTGTGCTGAAGCAGGGATATCCTGAAAACCTGACCTGTTGGTGGGTCTTGAGGACTGGAGTTACCCACCGCTTCATCACACCATGTTCTCAATTTGTCCTGTAACTGCAAACTGTAGTGTTAATGGCTTTTCAGGGCTAATGGCCACCAGCGGTTGAAATTTGATGGTATAAGAAGTATCACTCCATGTTTATTTACAACCCCGGTGTGCCGGTGCTTTCCGATTTCACACACTTACTGGCCAGCTTTCTTATTAAAGAAGAATAGACTTATTTAAAACAAATCTCCATTCATTCTATTGATTTAATACGGCCTAAATCTTCCTAAAAAATGTTACCTAAAATATCAGCCTGAAGAAGGAACCTCTTGTGCTCCTGAAAACGTGCACTCGTTTTTACCACGACTTTGCCATTTAAGGCATCACTTCTATCTTACATTTCATGGTCTGCCAACAATACACTGACCTTGAACCCCATCCTGTTATTCCTGTATTCTCACCTTTGGGTAGTTCACGCCCCTAGAAGCCGTTCTGTCCTTACCAGTAACTCTGCGGTGGGTTTGCTGAGACTTGGGATGACATGGATGGCGTGCAGGGAGACCGCCCCACTCTTCCCCGTCCTGTCACTCTCTGCATAGGTCCAATTGGGTCCCGACTGCAGCTCTGGACTTTTTTTGAGGCGCAGTAGGTCCCCGCTGCGGAAGCTGAGGAGCTCAGGCTCACCTGGGAGAGGAGGCAAATACGTGTGCTATATACACTCGGATAACGTGGGGGATTTTATGGCTGTAACTAACCCTGGAGACCGTATCAAGCTGACTTGTGGACAGTAACGATGGGCGGAACAGTACAGATCCGTTCCCCGGAATTTCCCGGATATTTTAGGCCAAATCCGCACCCCACCTCCCACCAAAAATCGCTCACAGATTTGGCAGTAAAAAATCAGAGCGGAATAACCGGACTGATTCCAAAATCCTTTAACAAAAAATGTAAACAAATAGGTTTGAAGCCGGGCGTCTCCGGAGCTGAATACCATTATTTTAAGCTCTGTGTGCCCCCTGCTCCCCGGGATACATACTGTACTTCCATAGGTGCTGCTGGTATCTCGCTGCAGTTTAAATGTCCCGGTCAAAGATTCCTATTGGCCCACGTGACACGGACATTTAAACTGAAGAGAGATGTAGCAAAATGGGGCAATTTGCTCCAAAACACCGAGCCAAAATGTGCATTTGCATTGTCTCGGAGGGGCAGGGGTTAGTGCCACCGCAGACCTGGCAGCTTTATATGCAATAGAATACTGCACCGGTTATAGGCACATTGTTGGACACGTCTCATTATAACAGGGTGCCCAACTCCAGTCCTCAACTACCCCCCCACCCCCCCAAGAGTTTAGGTTTTAAGATATCCCATTTCAGCACAGGGGGCTCAATCAGTCCCTGCTTCAGCACAGGTGTCTCAATCAGTCCCTGCTTCAGCACAGGTGGCTCAATCAGTCCCTGCTTTAGCACAAGTGGCTCAATCAGAGGCTTCGACTGAGCCTCTGGTTGAGCCACCTGTGCTGAAGCAGGGATATCCTGAAACCTTGATGTGTTGGGGGTGTTTGAGGACTGAAGTTGAGCCCCTGTAACACCCCCATGACACCACTTGCACCTGTTTTTGGAGCGACGCTCCATTTAGTGACCCGTGATACATATCCCTCAATGGGCGATAACACAGGATTGGGTTAACTCGTAACAGACCTTAATGCAGGGTGCGCCCCCCTGCCTGCCCACCCCCAGTGCTCGAACCCCCCCTAACTTTTGTGCCGGCGTCAAATGATGCCGCGGGGTCATGTGACATCACCCTGTGACATGTGAAGATCATGTGACCAGGGAGCCACTAGATACAATGGGTGCACTACTAGAGAGAGGGCGGGGCTCAAACTGGGACGTGCCAGAGCCTGTTTCAGAAGAGGCAGGGGATGTGACTTTGTAAATGGTTGCTATAGAAAAAAACATGCTTGTTACATTATAATACATAAAAAATGTAATTCAGAGTTACATAGTTACATAGTAGATGAGGTTGAAAAAAGACTTCCGTCCATCAAGTTCAACCTATGCTAAATTTAGACAACAGATACTTTATCCTATATCTATACTTACTTATTGATCCAGAGGAAGGCAAACAAAAACCCCCATTAAGGGGAAAAATTAATTCCTTCCTGACTCCAAGAATTGGCAATCAGATTACTCCCTGGATCAACATCCTTCCCATGTCTACTTATTTGGTATATCCCTGTATACCTTTCCCATCTAAAAAGATGTCCAACCTTTTTTTTTAACAAATTTATTGTTTCTGCCATCACAGTCTCCATGGATAATGAATTCCACATTGTAACTGCCCTTTCTGTAAAGAACCCTTTCCTTTGTTGCTGGTGAAATTTCCTTTCCTCCAACCTTAAGGGATGGCCCCGAGTCCTTTGTACTGCTCGTGGGATGAACAGTTCTTTTGAAAGCTCCTTGTACTGTCCACGAATATATTTGTATATAGTTATCATATCCCCTCTTAGACGCCTGTTTTCTAATGTAAATAAATCTAATTTAGCTAGCCTCTCCTCATAAGTTAGAATGTCCATCCCCTTTATTAATTTGGTGGCTCTTCTCTGCACTCTCTCTAGTTCCATAATGTCTTTTCTTAGGATTGGTGCCCAAAATTGTACTCCATATTCAAGGTGTGGTCTTACTAATGCTTTGTAAAGGGGCATAATTATGTTTACTTCCCTTCCATCCATTGCCTGTTTGATGCAAGATAAGATCTTGTTTGCCTTTGCAGCTACTGCATGACATTGGGCACTATTGCTAAGCTTGCTGTCTACAGAAGTATGTTCCTGATGTGCAAGACCTGTGTAAAAGATTGAGTCTGGCCTCTAGCATTGATAGAAGTTAGTATGTTTAAATAGCAAAAGGTGTTTTTTTTCCCTCTTAACTCTGCTGCTAATTGACCAACTGGAACAAGCTGATCTATTGGGGAGGGGGAGGGTCATGTGACTGCATTAGCTGTATATAACTAAGACCCTTCCTGCATTTGCAGGAACTGCATTGCCATGATTTAGTGAGCTTTTTAAAGTGAGCTTTTTAAGTGAGCTTTTTAAGTGAGCTTTTTAAGTGAGCTTTTTAAGTGAGCTTTTTAAGTGAGCTTTTTAAGTGAGCTTTTTAAGTGAGCTGTTATAGTTAGGCTATAGTTTGACTAGAGGTGACTGGTGACTGCATCTTTCTGCAAACTCTTTTACTCACGACAACAAACGGTAAGCTACTCAGATCACACTATGATCCCATGCTTGCTAACCTGCATATTTTAATCCCCCACCCCTTTACAACTTATTTCACTGCAGCCTCTCCCAAAACTGAGTGCACAATACACTGAAACCCTGAACTGACTCTAGCATTGCAATGCACCAAAACATTTGACAAGGAACAGGCACACCCATGCTGTTTAGTCTGCACACACTCACTTTGTTCACAACAGCTCCTTGCAGCACTGCCTACCTCTGGCATCATGAACCTGCTATGTATTTTAACTTTTTTCTTTCTCCTGGCCTCATGGAGATGTTACTCCCTCTATACACTACAAACTCCTCCATTCTGGACCACACCCAACATCACCATACACCCTGGACTACTCAAAAGCCTTGCACTATCTACTGAATGTTGGTGGAGAACTCTAAAAAGCAGCACACCAACCACTGCTCACTCTAATAGCATACACCACAAATATACAACCTACAAATAACTACCCAAATTCCTACTTGTACTGTTATTCTCTTTAGCAGGTGATATTGAAACTAACCCAGGTCCTCCCATTTCAAATCTGTCCCATGCCCCTGAGAATTCCACCTTTAAATTCCAAAAAGGGCTATCTGTCGCCCATATAAATATCCGGAGAATGCTGCCCAAACTGGACAAACTAAGGGCATGGTGCCTTATGCATAAACCCAAAGCCATCGTTCTTACAGAAACATGGCTATCCCCTAAAACCCCTGATGCAAATATCGCCATTCAGGGATACTCCATTTTTAGGAGAGATAGGTCAAAGAGAGGAGGAAGGGTGTTATTTTATATTGCAGACACCTTACAATTTACAATGTTAAATTGCCCCCCAAGCCCACCCTCTTTTGAAACTCTAGTTGGCAAAATCTGCCTTCCCCTTTCTAAGCAAATCTTGCTTGCTGGCATCTACCGCCCCCCTAAAGCCCCTCTACAATCCCTGACGGATATCACCCAATTTCTTGGCTCCATTTCCTCTCTGAATGAGAAGAGTGAGCTGCTAGTTCTTGGAGATTTCAACTTCAATTGGCTTGACCCTAAAAACCACAAAATCCAGATACAAATGAAGTCACTTAACCTATCGCAACTCATTTCCCAACCCACACGGATAAACCTGAAATCGCATAACCATTCCTTGCTAGACTGGATTCTCTCCTCAAACCCCAGCAGAATCCAATCCTCTGGCATCCTTCCTGGATTTTCAGTGACCATGCAATAGTGTACTGTGTAAGGAAAATTAAAACGCCCCAATCAAGCCCTAACGTTCTCCTCACTAGAACATTTAAAAACTTTAACCCACAACAGTTTCTGGATGACCTTACCAACTGCCCATGGCACAGAATCGATTTAATTCCCGACCCTGATTCTGCGCTTGACTATTTCCAATCAGAGATCTTAAAACTCTGCGATACCCATGCTCCACTACGCAAAATAAGGGTACGGGGGGCCCACCTTCCATGGGTTACAACTGACCTTATTGCACTCTACCAGCTCAGGGACACCTTGTGGAAAAGCTACAAAGTAACTGGCACTACCAAGGATCTCAATCACTACAGATGCATGCGGAACATGTGCACAAGGCAAACAAGGCATGCAAAAGCACAATATTACTCTGACAATCTCCACCAAAATACAACAAACCCAGCTAACTTCTGGAAGGTTATCAACAATATATTCCAGCCTCCTAACCATCAACAACCAAGTAATATCACTAAGGGGGATATTACTCTGACAGACCCCACTGACATTGCAAATGCATTCAATGATTACTTTGTGGGGTGCGCCACTAACTTATTAGCAAAACGCAGCCCAAACAACAAACCTGAATCTCATCCTGGGAGTACCCCTATAGTCCCACCCCCTCCCAACACTGCCCGCAATTTTCAATTTGGCCCAGTATCTGAAGAGGAGATTATACAAGCGCTCCTCAAACTAAAACTAAGCAGCCAATGTGGACCTGACTTACTACAATCTAGGTTCCTACGACTTGGTGCTCCAGCCATTGCCAAACCAATTGCGTCCATAGTCAACCCTATCCTGTCTGCAGGCCATATCCCTAAGACCTGGAAAACTGCCAGAGTTGTCCCAATCTTCAAAAGTGGGGACAAAAACACTGTCTCAAACTACAGGCCAATCTCACTTCTCCCAATTCTATCCAAAGTCATGGAAAAATGTGTCCACTCCCAATTAAGCGATTTCTATACCAAGACAAATTTCCCTAGCCAATTCCAATCTGGGTATCGTCCCAAACACTCCAAACACTCCACCGTAACTACCCTGCTAAAAGTTTGCAATGAAATCCAGTGTGGAATGGAAAGGGGACAACTCACTGGTGCAGTATTCCTAGATTTTGCAAAGGCTTTTGACACAGTTGATCATGCTATCCTGCTCAACAAACTCCAGAGCTCTGGAATAGGGAAGCTTCAGTCCTACCTATCAGGAAGATCCCAACATGTGTCCATCTCAGGCTCTAACTCCAACCCCCTGGATATCACCTGTGGTGTCCCGCAAGGCTGTTCTGGGGCCCCTACTCTTCTCAGTGTTCATTAATGATCTTCCCACAGCTTGTAAGGAAGCCTCAATACACATGTATGCAGACGACACAATCCTATATGCACACAGCCATAGCCTCTTTGACCTTCAACACATACTTCAGTCTGACTTTTTGAGACTCGAAAACTGGATTTCCCAAAACAAACTGTTTTTAAACACTGACAAGACGGTAACAATGGTATTTGGGACCAAGACTAAATTTTTAAAGCTTCCAGTGACTGAGCTCCTGATTAGAACCAACGCTAACACCACCCTAACCCCTGTCACTAGTTTTAAATACCTGGGCTTATGGTTTGACTCCCACTTAACATTCGAGGTGGACATTGATATCCTGACAACCAAGACCTATGCCAAACTAGGGGCACTTTACAGGAACAAATCCTCCCTAAGTCTCCTGGTCAGAAAGCGTATCGCACAGCAGATGCTAATGCCAATTATTGACTATGGAGACATAGTATACGGCTCGGCACCTCAAACCCACCTTAGCAAACTTGACACCCTCTACAATTCAATTTGTCGTTTTGTTCTCCAATGCAACTACAACACACATCACTGGTATATGCTCAAAGAACTAGATTGGTCATCACTCGAGTCTAGGCGCAAAGTTCATCTTTCCTGTCTTACCTTTAAATTCTTCATGGGCAAGCTACCCAGCTACCTGAACAAGCTCCTCACCCCTACCACTTGCAGCACTTATCACCTGAGATCAGACTCCAAAAGACTGTTCATGGTCCCAAGGCTCAACAAAGTATCCGGACGTTCCTCCTTCTCCTACCGTGCACCCCAAAACTGGAACAACCTACCAAAGACTCTCACATCCACCACCAGTTTAAGTTCTTTCAAATCTAAGGCTGTCTCACATTTTAATCTGGTCTGTAACTGTTTCATACGCCCATAATATATATTTTCTTTAACTGTGCACGCAATGTCTTGTATATAATGTATACCCTGTTCATTTATGTAACTGTATTTGTAACCATGTATTATTTGTTTTACTCTGTGCCCAGGACATACTTGAAAACGAGAGGTAACTCTCAATGTATTACTTCCTGGTAAAATATTTTATAAATAAATAAATACAAGCACTCCTAAATCCTTCTCCATCAAGGATTCCCTCAATATATCTCCATTTAATTTGTAAGTCGCCTTTTTATTCTTGTATCCCAAATGCATAACCTTACATTTATCTGTATTAAACCTCATCTGCCATTTACCTGCCCACGTTTCCAGTCTCTCCAAGTCATTCTGAAGAGAAATTACATCCTGCTCTGATTCTATTACCTTACATGATTTAGTATCATCAGCAAAGATGGAGACTTTACTCTCGATCCCAACCTCAAGGTCATTAATAAACAAGTTAAAAAGCAGGGGTCCCAGTACCGATCCCTGAGGTACTCCACTCACGACTTTAGCCCAACCTGAAAAGTTCCATTTATGACAACCCTCTGTTGTCTGTCCTTTAACCAGTTTTCAGTCCAGGTGCATATATTATTACTGAGTCCAATTTTCTTTATTTTGTACACCAACCTCTTGTGTGAAACCATATCAAAAGCCTTTGCAAAATCTAAGTAGACCACATCAACTGCATTACCCCGGTCTAAATTCCTACTTACCTCCTCAATTAAACAAATAAGGTTAGTTTGGCAAAATCTATCCTTCATAAATCCACGCTGACTATTACTAATAATTTTGTTTTCCATTAGGTATTCCTGAATATTATCCCGTATTAAACCTTCAAGTAGTTTCCCCACTATTGAAGTCAGTTGTTTTTAAACAAAAATGCTCCAAGTATTTTCTCATAGTACAGAACTGATTTATATAAAAAAAAAAACACATGTAGGATATCGCTTGGTCTGCAGCTTTAAAAAAGCAACGAATGCGTTTTTTTAAATTATTATTTTTAATATCGGATTGAAGCAGTGGATCCCCATTGATTTCAGCTCTGTGCACCCCTTTCTTCCCAAGATACAGAAATCCAAAAGGGGGTACCAGTATCACAGCAACGTTTAAAGCTCCCACATCAACAGGACGCTGAACCTGATGATGTCACGGCGTCCTATTGGCCCGCAGGGCGCAGGAGCTTTGAAACGAAACGCCGCCATTACATGAATGCGGCCAGCGGAGCGGCTACTGGAACCCCCTTCGGAGGTCTGTATCTCAGGAAGCAGGGGGTCCCCAGGCTGAAATGAATGTGGTTCGGCTCCGGAGACCCCCGGCTTCAATCCAATGTTAAAAATAAAATGGCAAAATAAATCAGCGGGTTGGATTGCCTCTTTAGATGGGACACTGAGCTACTCACGCTTTGGGTAGCCATCCTACCATGCATTTGTGAAACGCCTTGCCCGTAACGTTGTACAATCTACGTGCTCAGTAGTAACCTGTCTGTGTTTTCTGCCTGGGACCTGATGATTCCTCCAATGCCCTGGAGCTGTCCTGCAGGGCCACTGCATACTGAGACCTCTCCTTCAGCCCTGCCAGGAAGGTTAGGAGCAGGTGAGCAATCTCTTCACTGTGCTGTGTAGTCAGAACGAATTCCTCTCCCCGCAGCGTGTTTAAAATACAGCTCTGACCGAATGACTTCTCAGCCCTGGAAAGCAGGAGGGACACAGGAACAAGACACCGTATCAGAACAGGCCCCACTAAGCTCGTCAACCTCTCAGCATCGGGCCACTTGTATCATTCACTATCATTACTTTATTTATAGGAATAACTTTATTTATATAGCGCTTTTATCGCAATGGGACTCAAAGCTCTTCAGTTACAAAAAGGGGAAAAATGGAAAGAAGGAAACATGTGAGGTTTTAAACGAGACCAAACACAGGGGAAGATATAATACAGGATGGGACGGTGCTGTAGCTATTCAATGCCGGACAGGTGGTGGTTCGTTAATTAAATGCCTGGGTAAGCAGGTAGGTCCTGAGCCTGTGTTTATAGATTCCCAGAGAGGGGGTCTCTCGCACTGTACGAGGCAGGCGGTCCCAGAGAGGGGGTCTCGGACTGTACGAGGCAGACGGTGCCAGAGAGGGGGTCTCTCGGACTGTACGAGGCAGACGGTGCCAGAGAGGGGGTCTCTCAGACTGTACGAGGCAGACTGTCCCAGAGAGGGGGTCTCGGACTGTACGAGGCAGACGGTCCCAGAGAGGGGGGCTCTCGGACTGTAAGAAGCAGACGGTCCCACAGAGGCGGTCTCTCGGACTGTACGAGGCAGGCGGTCCCAGAGAGGGGGTCTCTCGGACTGTACGAGGAAGACGGTCCCAGAGAGGTGGTCTCTCGGACTGTACGAGGCAGACGGTCCCACAGAGGGGGTCTCTCGGACTGTACGAGGCAGATGGTCCCAGAGTGGGGGTCTCGGACTGTACGAGGCAGACGGTCCCAGAGAGGGGGTCTCTCGGACTGTACGAGGCAGACGGTCCCAGAGAGGGGGTCTCTCGGACTGTACGAGGCAGACGGTCCCAGAGAGGGGGTCTCTCGGACTGTACGAGGCAGACGGTCCCAGAGAGGGGGTCTCTCGGACTGTACGAGGCAGACGGTGCCAGAGAGAGGGTCTCTCGGACTGTACGAGGCAGACGGTCCCAGAGAGAGGGTCTCTCGGACTGTACGAGGCAGACGGTCCCAGAGAGGGGGTCTCGGACTGTACGGGGCAGACGGTCCCAGAGAGGGGGTGTCTCGGACTGTATGAGGCAGGCGGTCCCAGAGAGGGGGTCTCTCGGACTGTATGAGGCAGACGGTCCCAGAGAGGGGGTCTCTCGGACTGTACGAGGCAGACGGTCCCAGAGAGGGGGTCTCGGACTGTACGAGGCAGACGGTCCCAGAGAGGGGGTCTCTCGGACTGTACGAGGCAGACGGTCCCAGAGAGGGGGTGTCTTGGACTGTACGAGGCAGACGGTCCCAGAGAGGGGGTCTCTCGGACTGTACGAGGCAGACGGTCCCAGAGAGGGGGTCTCTCGGACTGTACGAAGCAGACGGTCCCACAGAGGGGGTCTCTCGGACTGTACGAGGCAGACGGTCCCAGAGAGGGGGTCTCTCGGACTGTACGAGGCAGACGGTCCCACAGAGGGGGTCTCTCGGACTGTACGAGGCAGGCGGTCCCAGAGAGGGGGTCTCTCGGCCTGTACGAGGAAGACGGTCCCAGAGAGGGGGTCTCGGACTGTACGAGGCAGGCGGTCCCAGAGAGGGGGTCTCTCGGACTGTACGAGGCAGACGGTCCAAGAGAGGGGGTCTCTCGGACTGTACGAGGCAGACGGTCCCAGAGAGGGGGTGTTTCGGACTGTACGAGGCAGACGGTCCCAGAGAGGGGGTCTCGGACTGTACGAGGCAGACTGTCCCAGAGAGGGGGTCTCTCGGACTGTACGAGGCAGGCGGTCCCAGAGAGGGGTTCTCTCGGACTGTACGAGGCAGACGGTCCCAGAGAGGGGGTCTCTCAGACTGTACGAGGCAGGCGGTCCCAGAGAGGGGGTCTCTCGGACTGTACGAGGCAGGCGGTCCCAGAGAGGGGGTCTCTCGGACTGTACGAGGCAGACGATCCCAGAGAGGGGGTCTCTCGGACTGTACGAGGCAGACGGTCCCAGAGAGGGGGTCTCTCGGACTGTACGAGGCAGACGGTCCCAGAGAGGGGGTCTCTCGGACTGTACGAGGCAGACGGTCCCAGAGAGGGGGTCTCTCGGACTGTACGAGGCAGACGGTGCCAGAGAGAGGGTCTCTCGGACTGTACGAGGCAGACGGTCCCAGAGAGAGGGTCTCTCGGACTGTACGAGGCAGACGGTCCCAGAGAGGGGGTCTCGGACTGTACGGGGCAGACGGTCCCAGAGAGGGGGTGTCTCGGACTGTATGAGGCAGGCGGTCCCAGAGAGGGGGTCTCTCGGACTGTATGAGGCAGACGGTCCCAGAGAGGGGGTCTCTCGGACTGTACGAGGCAGACGGTCCCAGAGAGGGGGTCTCGGACTGTACGAGGCAGACGGTCCCAGAGAGGGGGTCTCTCGGACTGTACGAGGCAGACGGTCCCAGAGAGGGGGTGTCTTGGACTGTACGAGGCAGACGGTCCCAGAGAGGGGGTCTCTCGGACTGTACGAGGCAGACGGTCCCAGAGAGGGGGTCTCTCGGACTGTACGAAGCAGACGGTCCCACAGAGGGGGTCTCTCGGACTGTACGAGGCAGACGGTCCCAGAGAGGGGGTCTCTCGGACTGTACGAGGCAGACGGTCCCACAGAGGGGGTCTCTCGGACTGTACGAGGCAGGCGGTCCCAGAGAGGGGGTCTCTCGGCCTGTACGAGGAAGACGGTCCCAGAGAGGGGGTCTCGGACTGTACGAGGCAGGCGGTCCCAGAGAGGGGGTCTCTCGGACTGTACGAGGCAGACGGTCCAAGAGAGGGGGTCTCTCGGACTGTACGAGGCAGACGGTCCCAGAGAGGGGGTGTTTCGGACTGTACGAGGCAGACGGTCCCAGAGAGGGGGTCTCGGACTGTACGAGGCAGACTGTCCCAGAGAGGGGGTCTCTCGGACTGTACGAGGCAGGCGGTCCCAGAGAGGGGTTCTCTCGGACTGTACGAGGCAGACGGTCCCAGAGAGGGGGTCTCTCAGACTGTACGAGGCAGGCGGTCCCAGAGAGGGGGTCTCTCGGACTGTACGAGGCAGGCGGTCCCAGAGAGGGGGTCTCTCGGACTGTACGAGGCAGACGATCCCAGAGAGGGGGTCTCTCGGACTGTACGAGGCAGACGGTCCCAGAGAGGGGGTCTCTCGGACTGTACGAGGCAGACGGTCCCACAGAGGGGGTCTCTCGGACTGTACGAGGCAGGCGGTCCCAGAGAGGGGGTCTCTCGGACTGTACGAGGCAGACGGTCCCAGAGAGGGGGTCTCTCGGACTGTACGAGGCAGACGGTCCCAGAGAGGGGGTCTCTCGGACTGTACGAGGAAGACGGTCCCAGAGAGGGGGTCTCTCGGATTGTACGAGGCAGAGGGTCCCAGAGAGGGGGCCTCTCGGACTGTACGAGGCAGACGGTCCCAGAGAGGGGGTCTCTCGGACTGTATGAGGCAGACGGTCCCAGAGAGGGGGTCTCTCGGACTGTACGAGGCAGACGGTCCCAGAGAGGGGGTCTCGGACTGTACGAGGCAGACGGTCCCAGAGAGGGGGTCTCTCGGACTGTACGAGGCAGACGGTCCCAGAGAGGGGGTGTCTTGGACTGTACGAGGCAGACGGTCCCAGAGAGGGGGTCTCTCGGACTGTACGAGGCAGACGGTCCCAGAGAGGGGGTCTCTCGGACTGTACGAAGCAGACGGTCCCACAGAGGGGGTCTCTCGGACTGTACGAGGCAGACGGTCCCAGAGAGGGGGTCTCTCGGACTGTACGAGGCAGACGGTCCCACAGAGGGGGTCTCTCGGACTGTACGAGGCAGGCGGTCCCAGAGAGGGGGTCTCTCGGCCTGTACGAGGAAGACGGTCCCAGAGAGGGGGTCTCGGACTGTACGAGGCAGGCGGTCCCAGAGAGGGGGTCTCTCGGACTGTACGAGGCAGACGGTCCAAGAGAGGGGGTCTCTCGGACTGTACGAGGCAGACGGTCCCAGAGAGGGGGTGTCTCGGACTGTACGAGGCAGACGGTCCCAGAGAGGGGGTCTCGGACTGTACGAGGCAGACTGTCCCAGAGAGGGGGTCTCTCGGACTGTACGAGGCAGGCGGTCCCAGAGAGGGGTTCTCTCGGACTGTACGAGGCAGACGGTCCCAGAGAGGGGGTCTCTCAGACTGTACGAGGCAGGCGGTCCCAGAGAGGGGGTCTCTCGGACTGTACGAGGCAGGCGGTCCCAGAGAGGGGGTCTCTCGGACTGTACGAGGCAGACGATCCCAGAGAGGGGGTCTCTCGGACTGTACGAGGCAGACGGTCCCAGAGAGGGGGTCTCTCGGACTGTATGAGGCAGACGGTCCCACAGAGGGGGTCTCTCGGACTGTACGAGGCAGGCGGTCCCAGAGAGGGGGTCTCTCGGACTGTACGAGGCAGACGGTCCCAGAGAGGGGGTCTCTCGGACTGTACGAGGCAGACGGTCCCAGAGAGGGGGTCTCTCGGACTGTACGAGGAAGACGGTCCCAGAGAGGGGGTCTCTCGGATTGTACGAGGCAGAGGGTCCCAGAGAGGGGGCCTCTCGGACTGTACGAGGCAGACGGTCCCAGAGAGGGGGTCTCTCGGACTGTATGAGGCAGACGGTCCCAGAGAGGGGGTCTCTTGGACTGTACGAGGCAGACGGTCCCAGAGAGAGGGTCTCTCGGACTGTACGAGGCAGGCGGTCCCAGAGAGGGGGTCTCTCGGCATGTACGAGGCAGACGGTCCCAGAGAGGGGGTCTCTCGGACTGTACGAGGCAGACGGTCCCAGAGAGCGGGAGCAGCGTGGCTAAAATGGTCCATATTTGCCATTCCACAAAACACCTTGTGGCATTGGAATGCACCTTCCAGAATATTCAATAAGTTATCTTCTGGTGTTGGAAGGCGTCTTATGGGAAACATTGTTTATTAAATAGTCTGTGGGCAGCGTTATTACGTCCTGCCGTGTTTGATACTTGATTTGGTTATTTTAACCCATTGCAACTAGGCCATCTGCATTGTCATTCATTCATTGTATGGAGGAAATCAGAACTCCAACTGGTGGAATTCATGGTGACTCTACGGTTACAATGCACGTGTGACATCAGAATTCCTATCAGCGCAGTAGTGTTGCAGATACCGATATTACAGATATTACAGCTATTACCGATATTACAGATATTACAGATAGTAAATCTACACTTTGATAAAAGCAATGAGAGGAGCAGCTGGGCAGTTATGTTTCTCTAGTTCAGAGGTGGACAACTCTAGTCCTCAAGGGCCACCAACAGGCCAGGTATTAGGGATATCTCTGCTTCAGCACAGGTGGATAAATCTGTGGCTCAGTCAATAAGGGCAGAAGTGCCTGAATGATGGAGATTGGAAGAGAATGCCGAATAAACCATGGAAGAAAATGTACCACAGGTGGGAAGGGGTAAAGCACTAATGATCACAGAGAGGAGCAGATCGCAATGCTAATTGGTGGGTTGATAGGCTCAATGTCGCATTGCTTCCCCACCCTTAATAACATTCTGGCAATCACCAAAATCAGGTACAAAAGCCTGATCAGAACGGCACAAAACCCTGGGACATGTTACATTCATAACTCTGCCCCTATCCAGAGACTGAGATCAAACACACAGGCAAAAGATTCATCATATTCCCATAGATCCTACTCCTCATCCTACGGAAGCAGAGACACATGATTTACTGCAGGAAATGTGCAGCGGATGTTATACTGCGGAGATCCGTAGAGCACATTGAACTTTCACTGACATAAGGCGGACAATGGTCCCTATTCAGTGTGCTGTGAGATGGTCTTGTTCATGCTCAGGAAGATTACATCTTCATTATAATGATATAAATATTATATTTTTTTCTTATACAGTGCTACAATATACACAGCACTGTATTAAGAGTTTTGCAGACACAGTGAGTGCCTGGTCTGAAGAGCTTACAATTCAATGTTGGTAAAGGTAGATAAAGTGAAACGATATGTACATTAATGGCGCTATATAAATTAAGACATATACATAAAGTGAGTTGTCTAACATCACAAGGAGTTGACGCTGTCATTCCTACTGGGTTTAACCCACATCAAAGTCAGTGACATCCCGCTGTGCTACGCCTAAAGCGTTCCCGATCAAGATGAAGACGGATTGAATTCATGCTGAATATTTCTTCTCATATTTAAATATAACAACTGTGGAGGAGAAAGAACCCCAATTGTGTAGCACTCTCCCACTGAACTTGGATGATAAGTGTGGAAATGAAAATATATAATTTATTAGAGACAACCGATAAAATAAAGGACTTTAAAATAAACAATGTAATACAGAGTTATAGTATAAAACCCTGTGCCTTGGTGTATGACTATATACAACCAACTACCAAGGAAAACTTGGGTACAAAGGAGGGGGGGGGGGAAAGATGTCAAACCATGGATAAAATGCCAAATGCTGGTCTGGGTACACCAATGGTCACAATATATAACTTAAATGTTCATAGAAACCGGTGGGTGATGCTATAACCACTTTATATAAATATTGATCTGTGTGATCATGTGGCCTAGAACAACAGAGGGGTAGGTGAACCGAGGTGATATTGGTTGGCAACAAATCACCAAAGTGACAGTAGCCTGCTGTATGGGTACAAATGAACCTGCAGTGGTTAATAAAACAGTAATCTGGAGTACCACAACACGTGTGTGAGCCAGGATCTTGGTATAGCAGATCTGTGCAGACACTAGAGACACAGAGTCAAGAACAGCTATATAATAGACTAGCTGAGAGACCCGGCGTTGCCCGGAATGTAAATAGATAAAATAAATTGATGTTGTTTAAAATAAAAAGTATAATTTTTAGTAGTTCCAGTTGGAGCAAAGATATAAAAACAAAACCACAACTACACTGTGTGAGTAATAAATGTAGGCCAACTACACACTGACTGAGAAACTTCTGATCTCTCTGATCTGATATCAATAAAGGGCGGAGCCAAAATGATAGTAGGCATGAAATGACAGTTAGTGAGGAGATTCTCACAGCAGCCATTTTGTGTAAAGACAGATTAATTTCTACATACATAATAAGACTATTGCATATTAGCATGTGAAAGCAAATAAATAACAATATTTGTAGGCATTAAATGACAGTGAGGAGATTCTCACAGCAGCCATTTTGTGTAAGGACAGATTAATTTCTACAAAACATATGTTGTTTTTATTCCCTTTTCAGTGAAGCAAATAAATAACAACATGTATAGGCATTAAATTACAGTTAGTGAGGAGATACTCACAGCAGCCACTTAATATTGTAAAATGTAGATTCCAACTTATCCCTTTAAGAGATGTAACATTCATCTAATATGGATCTCATGTGATATTTGGTGAAGAAGCATGGTCTCAGGTGTGAGTGTGTGTGTACACAGGGGTGACAGTGAGTGTGTGTGAAGCATGGTCTCAGGTGTGAGTGTGTGTGTGTGTACACAGGGGGTTACAGTGAGTGTGTGTGAAGCATGGTCTCAGGTGTGTGTGTGTGTGTGTGTGTACACAGGGGTGACAGTGAGTGTGTGTAGACAGGGGTGACAGTGTGAGATGGATGAAAGTTACCTTGGACTCCGCAGGGGTTCTCTGGGGGTATGGTGTGTCAGTGAGAGTGTGTGACAGTGAAGTAGGCGTGTGTCAGTGATGTCACTGTACCTTTTGGCCAATGAGAGTCGTGTGGGAGGCTGACTATGGGCGGGCGGACACAGGGACCAATGTCTGTGTGTGTCTATGTGTGTGTCACAGTGGAGCGTACCTCTTGGCCAATGAGAGTCGCGGGGGCGCGGGCGGACACAGGGACCAATCAGATTCGCCGCATCTAGCACCAACCTTTCGATTTTATATATTAAGATTGTAGCATTGCTGCAGTTCCCATCGGCAAGAGGGAGCCCGCAACATACCGACACACTGTGCTACACAATGTAGAAGAAAGTTTGTACCCAAGTTTTCCTCGGTAGTTGGTTGTATATAGTCATACACCAAGGCACAGTGTTTTATACTATAACACTGTTAACCAGGATGTATTCCTTATCCGGGGTTATTACACTGCTGTTGGTTCTTTAATGTGCCACTGCATTGCTTATTTTAAAGCCCTTTATTTTATTGGTTGTCTCTAATAAATGATATATTTGAATTTCCACACTTATCATCCAAGTTCAGGGAGAGAGTGCTACACATATTGGGGTTCCTTCTTCTCCACAGTTGTTATAGCCCTTTTGCCCCAAATAGCACCCTCGCGTTTATATTACCACATCATATTAAGCTGTAGCGGGGGTTTCTCTCTAGTTTGTCTCCAATATACAGGGGTTGCCTTGACCCCTTATCTCGCCCTCAGCTCGCTACAATACTTCATAGAGTATGTCAGGATTCTTATCCAGTCTCCCAAATGACCAGGACTGGCTCACAGAGGCTGAAAGTCTGTTCTCATCAAACACCTAATGTTCAACCAGATATCTCTAATTTCTTTTGAGTTGGACAAAACATATAGATCTCAGTTAAGAACTTGGTGGGAGGTCTTTAGCTTTCAAAACTATCTTAAAGCTGATATCATCCCAAGAGGATTTAGGGTTAACCTCCCCCCAGCGCATCACATTACAGGTGATAACCACTCCTGGGAGCTAGTTCTCATGCAATGCTCGATCATGCTAATGCAGTTCTTGGTTAATTACCAAAAAGATAAACTTACTACATTGAACACTGAACTAGAGAGCAAACTCAAAGAAGTTGAGAACTGGCAGTCCAATCCCAAATTCAACGATCCAGAGACAAAAGTGAAGTCCAACATTGAAAAATTAAGCTGCTCCCGAACTTAAAGAAAGGAAAAGATGCAAATTCATTAGGGATGCAAAGGACTTCAAAGAGGGAACAATTTGTAGATACAAATTCGCAACCAAAGCCAAAACTCAGAAACCCCCAATTAACTATCAGAACTCGTCAACAGAGTGGGAGATTTCCGATAGTGAGGAGGAGAGACAGGACCCAGGTGAAGGGCCTTCTGGTACACACCCCCTTGGTTCCTTTTTTAGAACAGCCGAAATCAGGAGTAGAAGCACGAGGTAGGGGAAGACCAGAAGGGGGAAAGCTGTTACCAATACTTTAAAATGAATGATCAGTTTGATGCTGAAAGTTTTGCCAGTGCTGATTTCATTCTGATGTATAAGAAATAGGTGGATATATTGGCATTGCCAGACAATAAGGTGCTAAAAACATGTTAAAAGACTGGCAGTAGACATAGCTGAGTTTGTTATACTGCAGGTCGGGGCGCCAGGGGGACACGCATGAATGTTCCTTTGGGGCAAAACCCACCAGATTTAGCACAGAACAAAATGCAGTTGAAAACTCATTGAAAGCAATAATTTCTCCGCAAGAGCCTTACACCAAAGAAACGTTACTACAGGAAACCCACAGTCTGTTTCAGGGAAACATCGCCGATAGCCTCACCTCTTGGTGCGGATGCCAATTAAATCGATGAACGACAGATCCAGCAGCTTCTTCTCGGTCTCATCCAGGAAGCTCAGACCCTTCCAGTTTATTGCCAAAATGAAATGGTTCCTACTGATGCTCGGCCCTGCAGGTGAGGGGTGGTGGAAGTCATAGAGGGGAAAGAGGTTTCTTTAGCCCCCATTATGGCGGGGTCGGGCACAAACCCATACAGAATCCCCACACACTGGGGAACTTACACACATACTGATGGCCCAACAGGAAAATGCAGTGGGACAGCACAAGCCCCACCCAGTAGCGGGGGATTCGGAAATGTTAGCAACAGGTTCTCTCTCGCCACGTTTATTTATTTTGGACAATAATCATCCGTGGAATAGCGCGAGCAATAATTGCGACACTGGAACGTGAATAGCAGACGTACAGCTGAAGACCAATGAGCTGTAAATACTGACATTTTTCACACAGCCTGTGCTCTATAGTCTTATTTTCTGCACCAAAATAACTAAATATTAATGTGTCTCTGCTAATAGAGGGGTATATTTAGGAGCCCATGTTAGACAGGTTTTGAGTTTCTCAGGTATACCAACCCTCCCCCCCTGCATCTCACATCACCCTCCCCCCTGCATCTCACATCACCCTCCCCCCCTGCATCTCACATCACCCTCCCCCCTGCATCTCACATCACCCTCCCCCCTGCATCTCACATCACCCTCCCCCCCTGCATCTCACATCACCCTCCCCCCCTGCATCTCACATCACCCTCCCCCCCTGCATCTCACATCACCCTCCCCCTGCATCTCATATCACCCTCTGCCCCCCCTCACAGCTCACCCAGATATTCCCCTCACATCTCCCCCAGACCTCCCCTTGACCTCAAAGTACCAAGTGGGACGGCAGCGGCCTCTCCCAGCATGCTCCGGCATCGCATCTTTCCCCTGCAAATCTTTCAATATGGCGCCGCGTTGCCATGACAACGAAACGACGCATAACGTGACGTTCACGTAGTGTCCAGTTGTCATAGCAACTGGCGCCACGTGATGCAGTTACGTCACGTGGCGTCCCCATTGGCATGGCAACGCCATTTGACGCCGCGCAGCCATATTGAGAAGAGATGCAGGGGGGAGATGCCGCCTGCCCGCCGCCCGCACAAGTGAGAGAATTAAGCACCGGTTCGGTGAACTTGTGACATTTTAGGAACAGGTTCGCACGAACCGGTGCAAACCGGATGAATCCCACCACTGGCCCCACCTGCTCTCCTCTTACCTGAGAATTTAGATGCTTCAAAGAACTTTGAAAACAAAAGCGGCCACTGCAATCGGGAGTAGTCCACAAACGCCTCCTTCACCTGCAGAGCTGGGAGCTGCTCCTTCACATACTGGGCCTAGAGTGGGACAATCATTAATCCACAAGAGGATTCACTGGAAAGCCAAGCTACTGTACATACCGGGGCACATGTATCAAGGCAAAAGTGGCGCCATTTGGGGACAAAAATATCAGTCATCAGTGACGCCGCAATTGCAAAATCCCGGAAGGGCTTGGGCCTGCACTCAAAGGGTCAATGGTTCATTCCTACTGTAAGTAGCCCCCCCCCCAAAAAAAAATTACATTTTGTAAACTATTTAACCATCTAATTTGGCTTTCTTAAACAAATTCCCCATATGCAATTAGAACAAACACATTTTTTCATTACCAGTAGAGAGTACATTTTAAATCACTATTTCTGGTTTCAGGTTTAATGATTTGCTTTATCCTCAGATGTGCGGTACAGCCGCGGGGACCAGGTTCCTACCGAGTTATGCAAATCTCTCATGGGAGCGTGGGAGGAAGACCACATTTCTAACAACAATCCATCCGGTGCGAGCCTGGTCCTCTGACATAGATATATAGATGACATATATAAATCGGCTTAAAAACAAACCTTATGGCCAAATGAGAAGACAAGAGAAACTTCACATCTGATAAGATATATCGAGAACGGTAAAAGGGGACATTAAAGAACCCAAAACAAGAGAACGCTAAAGAATGTTTGCCATGCCTTACTCAATTTAATAAAGTCTTTTAGAGTGAAATACGTTTGAAATAAGCATTGGAGCATTCTAAAGTCAGACCCTATTTTAGGCAAATGCCTACCAAAATATTCACAGATCATTTATACCAAGACACCAAATTGAAAAAATAAACTAGCCCCATGTCCCTATAAAGAGCAAAAAATTATCAAGACTAGCACCAATTGGTTAAATGACCTAAAGTTTTCTTTAGCTGCCATGACTGGCTTTCCCATGGCGTAATCATGGCGTTGATAGAACAGATCATTTTTATGCCAAAAGAACAGGTGATATTCTTTAAATACTATGTTATATCTAAGGTTGTCTCACACTTTAACCTGGTCTGTAACTGTTTCATACGCTCATAATATATATTTTCTTTAACTGTGCACGCAATGTCTTGTATATAATGTATACCTTGTTCATTTATGTAACTGTACTTGTAACCATGTATTATTTGTTTTACTCTGTGCCCAGGACATACTTGAAAACGAGAGGTAACTCTCAATGTATTACTTCCTGGTAAAATATTTTCTAAATAAATATTAATTGTCGGAGTACTTATGTAGTTTATCTTTTAGAATGCCAACAACAAGACCGCTAAGAACCAGAATATTCGAGCGTCTTGGTAACATTAGGATAGGCTTAGAAACACAATGTCTCTTTACATTTAAAAAAAAATCCATAACTCTGATTGTAAGGAGATTAAATAGAGAGGCATTGATTTTGCTGCCAAAAATTGGAGCGGTGGGAATAGATTAAAAGATTTATCCCAAAAGGATTTTTAAATTAGGGACTTAGTCCTCACGATTTAAATGTGGATATAGACCATAACTGCTTCCTCATCTAATTGCTCCCACTATTTGGATTCCTTTATATGATTTTTTTAATATGAATTTTTACGATGTTTTAGCTAATAAGTATTTTAATACGATTGTATCTAATTTTTTTACTCTTTTTATGCGATTCCTTAATTTCTAATAATGATATCTCTAATATTAAGCCCCTATGTTGATCATCGTATGTTGGTTCTGTACAGACTATTCTGTCACAAGCTGCGCTGCAATATACCCGCGACAGGCAGTGCTTATGTATTCATCTTGCTTGCGAAAATTTCGGGGACTTCTGCATCAAAATTGTATCACCAAATTGTAACCCCTTAAACATGTCTCTGCCATTAGGAGGGACTGTACCGAATGTATGTATGTATGTCTTTCTTTATATGCACCATGTATGTAGATAGCGCTTCACAGCAGTAATACACATGGCATAATAGGAACAAGTGCTTCATACATACAAGTAACAATAGGAAAAGGAGTCCCTGCCCCGAAGAGCTTACAGTGTAAGTGATAAGTAGAGAGAACTTACAGAGACAGTAGGGGGTGTAATGGTAAGTGCGTCTGCAAGGGGCCAAGATCAGTGCGTGAGATGTATAGTATCAGCCACCGAGCTACTCATATGCGTCATTAAAGAGGTGTGTTTTAAAAAGTGGGTCTTAAAGAGAGGGTGCCAGTCGGGTATTGAGGGGAAGGGCATTCCAGAGGTGTGGGGCAGTGAGTGAGAAAGGCTTAAAGCGGGAGAGGAATTTAGATACAAAGGGGGTAGAGAGAAGACATCTGTGAGCAGAACGCAAGAAGAGTGTAAAGCTTTAAAAGTGAAGAGTTGAGTTTTGTAAGTAATACAGGATTTAATAGGAAACCAGGAGAAGGATTTCAGCAGAAAATTGAGAGAGATTTAAAGCGATTCTGGCAGCAGCGTATAGGATAGATAGAAGGGGAGACAGGTGAGAGGCAGGAAGGCCGGAGAGTAGAAGGGTATAATAGTCGAGATGGGAGAGAATGAGAGTATGTGTTACAGTTTTAGCAGTAGAGCGACAGAGGAAAGGGTGTATCTTTGCTATGTTACAGAGGAAAAATGTACAGGTTTTAGCTACCTTGTGAATGTGAGAGGAGAATGTGAGAGTGAGGAGTCAAATGTGACACCTAGCGCAGCGTGCTTGTGATACTGGTGTATGATAGTACTGCCACCAGAATATGAGGATACACTTTCATTGCAAGAGTACCCCTGCCCTCTCCCTGCAAGACATCTGCCATTCCATTCCTCTGTGACTTCCGCAGCAGAGTAACCTTGTGAGCAAAGAGCAGTGGGTCTCTTAGCATTGCTCACCTGGTCATTGAAACAAAGAACAATGGGTTGCTTTACCTGTCCTTCATCTGAATGGCCCAGTGACCACTAGGTTTCTTACCTTGGCTTGCCTCTCCTTTAACAAACTGGCCCAGTGAGTAGTTGGTTTGGTCTCAAACTGTCGTACAGAAACACAATCCTGCAGGACACGCTGTATGTGCTCATCTTTCAGCAACTCCCCAAATTGAATGTAATGGTGTTTTGCCATCAACTCTGCAAGATCCTCTTCCTGCAAGAGATCAGACACTATATTTGGTCACCCTGCCTTGCACCTTCATGATTAGACTCTGCAAAGCACTGCACCATGAAACACTGCAGAGCAAATTGCTCTCTTCATCACCTCATTCAATGCAGAGTTTTGCTTCATCAAACGAACTCCCTGCAAATAATGATGTGCTCAATAGAATGGTGTTCTTCAGCTCACTGCTTGCCAAGAATCCATCCCCTCAAACGCACTGCCAATAATCCATCCCCTCAAACGCACTGCCAATAATCCATCCCCTCAAACGCACTGCCAATAATCCATCCCCTCAAACGCACTGCCAATAATCCATCCCCTCAAACTCACTGTCAATAATCCATCCCCTCAAACGCACTGCCAATAATCCATCCCCCAAACTCACTGCCAATAATCCATCCCCCAAACTCACTGCCAATAATCCATCCCCCAAACTCACTGCCAATAATCCATTCCCCAAACTCACTGCCAATAATCCATCCCCTTAAACGCACTGCCAATAATCCATCCCCCAAACGCACTGCCAATAATCCATCCCCCAAACTCACTGCCAATAATCCATCCCATCAAACTCACTGCCAAGAATCTATCCCCTCAAACTCACTGCCAATAATCCATCCCCTTAAACGCACTGCCAATAATCCATCCCCCAAACGCACTGCCAATAATCCATCCCCTCAAACGCACTGCCAATAATCCATCCCCTCAAACGCACTGCCAATAATCCATCCCCTCAAACTCACTGTCAATAATCCATCCCCTCAAACGCACTGCCAATAATCCATCCCCCAAACTCACTGCCAATAATCCATCCCCCAAACTCACTGCCAATAATCCATCCCCCAAACTCACTGCCAATAATCCATTCCCCAAACTCACTGCCAATAATCCATCCCCTTAAACGCACTGCCAATAATCCATCCCCCAAACGCACTGCCAATAATCCATCCCCCAAACTCACTGCCAATAATCCATCCCATCAAACTCACTGCCAAGAATCTATCCCCTCAAACTCACTGCCAATAATCCATCCCCTTAAACGCACTGCCAATAATCCATCCCCCAAACGCACTGCCAATAATCCATCCCCCAAACGCACTGCCAATAATCCATCCCCTCAAACGCACTGCCAATAATCCATCCCCTCAAACTCACTGCCAAGAATCCATCCGCCAAACGCACTGCCAATAATCCATCCCCTCAAACACACTGCCAATAATCCATCCACTCAAACGCACTGCCAATAATCCATCCCCTCAAACTCACTGCTAATAATCCATCCCCCAAACTCACTGCCAAAAATCCATCCCCCAAACTCACTGCCAAGAATCCATCCCCCAAACGCACTACCAATAATCCATCCCCCAAACACACTGACAATAATCCATCCCCCAAACGCACTGCCAATAATCCATCCCCCAAACTCACTGCCAAGCATCCATTCCCCAAACGCACTGCCAATAATCCATCCCCCAAACTCACTGCCAATAATCCATCCCCTCAAACGCACTGCCAATAATCCATCCCCTCAAACGCACTGCCAATAATCCATCCCCCAAACGCACTGCCAATAATCCATCCTCCAAACACACTGCCAATAATCCATCCCCCAAACGCACTGCCAATAATCCATCCCCCAAACTCACTGCCAATAATCCATCCCCCAAACACACTGCCAATAATCCATCCCCCAAACGCACTGCCAAGAATCCATCCCCTCAAACACACTGCCAATAATCCATGCCCCAAACGCACTGCCAATAATCCATCCCCCAAACGCACTGCCAATAATCCATCCCCCAAACACACTGCCAATAATCCATCCCCCAAACTCACTGCCAATAATCCATCCCCCAAACACACTGCCAATAATCCATCCCCCAAACGCACTGCCAATAATCCATCCCCCAAACGCACTGCCAATAATCCATCCCCCAAACGCACTGCCAATAATCCATCCCCCAAACGCACTGCCAATAATCCATCCCCCAAACGCACTGCCAATAATACATCCCCCAAACACACTGCCAATAATCCATCCCCTCAAACTCACTGCCAATAATCCATCCCCCAAACTCACTGCCAATAATCCATCCCCCAAACGCACTGCCAATAATCCATCCCCTCAAACTCACTGCCAAGAATCCATCCCCCAAACTCACTGCCAATAATCCATCCCCTTAAACGCACTGCCAATAATCCATCCCCCAAACGCACTGCCAATGATCCATCCCCTCAAACTCACTGCCAAGAATCCATCCCCCAAACGCACTGCCAATAATCCATCCCCTCAAACTCACTGCCAAGAATCCATCCCCCAAACACACTGCCAATAATCCATCCCCTCAAACACACTGCTAATAATCCATCCCCCAAACTCACTGCCAAGAATCCATCCCCCAAACTCACTGCCAATAATCCATCACCCAAACGCACTGCCAAGAATCCATCCCCTCAAACGCACTGCCAATAATCCATCCCCCAAACGCACTGCCAATAATCCATCCCCTCAAACGTACTGCCAATAATCCATCCCCCAAACGCACTGCCAAGAATCCATCCCCCAAACGCACTGCCAATAATCCATCCCCCAAACGCACTGCCAATAATCCATCCCCCAAACTCACTGCCAATAATCCATCCCCCAAACGCACTGCCAATAATCCATCCCCCAAACGCACTGCCAATAATCCATCCCCCAAACGCACTGCCAATAATCCATCCCCCAAACGCACTGACAATAATCCATCCCCTCAAACTCACTGCCAAATATCCATCCCCCAAACTCACTGCCAATAATCCATCCCCCAAACGCACTGCCAATAATCCATCCCCCCAAACGCACTGCCAATAATCCATCCCCTCAAACTCACTGCCAAGAATCCACCCCCCAAACATACTGCTAATAATCCATCCCCCAAACTCACTGCCAAGAATCCATCCCCCAAACTCACTGCCAATAATCCATCACCCAAACGCACTGCCAAGAATCCATCCCCTCAAATGCACTGCCAATAATCCATCCCCCAAATGCACTGCCAAGAATCCATCCCCTCAAACGCACTGCCAATAATCCATCCCCCAAACGCACTGCCAAGAATCCATCCCCCAAACGCACTGCCAATAATCCATCCCCCAAACGCACTGCCAATAATCCATCCCCTCAAACGCACTGCCAAGAATCCATCCCCCAAACGCACTGCCAAGAATCCATCCCCCAAACGCACTGCCAATAATCCATCCCCCAAACGCACTGCCAATAATCCATCCCCCAAACGCACTGCCAATAATCCATCCCCCAAACGCACTGCCAATAATCCATCCCCCAAACGCACTGCCAATAATCCATCCCCCAAACGCACTGCCAATAATCCATCCCCCAAACGCACTGCCAATAATCCATCTCCCAAACGCACTGCCAATAATCCATCCCCCAAACGCACTGCCAATAATCCATCCCCCCAAACGCACTGCCAAAAATCCATCCCCCAAACGCACTGCCAATAGTCCATCCCCAAACACACTGCCAATAATCCATCCCCCAAACGCACTGCCAATAATCCATCCCCTCAAACTCACTGCCAATAATCCATCCCCCAAACCCACTGCCAATAATCCATCCCCCAAACGCACTGCCAATAATCCATCCCCCAAACACACTGCTAATAATCCATCCCCCAAACTCACTGCCAATAATCCATCCCCCAAACACACTGCTAATAATCCATCCCCCAAACTCACTGCCAATAATCCATCCCCCAAACGCACAGCCAATAATCCATCCCCCAAACTCACTGCCAATAATCCATCCCCCAAACGCACTGCCAATAATCCATCCCCCAAACGCACTGCCAATAATCCATCCCCCAAACTCACTGCCAATAATCCATCCCCCAAACTCACTGCCAATAATCCATCCCCCAAACGCACTGCTAATAATCCATCCCCCAAACTCACTGCCAATAATCCATCCCCCAAACGCACTGCCAATAATCCATCCCCCAAACTCACTGCCAATAATCCATCCCCCAAACGCACTGCCAATAATCCATCCCCCAAACGCACTGCTAATAATCCATCCCCCAAACTCACTGCCAATAATCCATCCCCCAAACGCACTGCCAATAATCCATCCCCCAAACGCACTGTCAAGAATCCATCCCCTCAAACTCACTGCCAATAATCCATCCCCCAAACTCACTGTCAAGAATCCATCCCCTCAAACTCACTGCCAATAATCCATCCCCCAAACGCACTGCCAATAATCCATCCCCTCAAACTCACTGCCAATAATCCATCCCCCAAACGCACTGCCAATAATCCATCCCCCAAACACACTGCCAATAATCCATCCCCCAAACGCACTGCCAATAATCCATCCTCCAAACGCACTGCCAATAATCCATCCCCCAAACGCACTGCCAATAATCCATCCCCCAAACTCACTGTCAAGAATCCATCCCCCAAATGCACTGCCAATAATCCATCCCATCAAACTCACTGCCAATAATCCACCCCCCAAACTCACTACCAATAATCCATCCCCCAAACGCACGGCCAATAATCCATCCCCCAAACACACTGCCAATAATCCATCCCCCAAACGCACTGCCAATAATCCATCCCCCAAACACACTGCCAATAATCCATCCCCCAAACGCACTGCCAATAATCCATCCCCCAAACGCACTGCCAATAATCCATCCCCCAAACTCACTGCCAATAATCCATCCCCCAAACTCACTGCCAATAATCCATCCCCCAAACGCACTGCCAAAAATCCATCCCCCAAATGCACTGCCAAGAATCCATCCCCTCAAACGCACTGCCAATAATCCATCCCCCAAACGCACTGCCAATAATCCATCCCCCAAACGCACTGCCAATAATCCATCCCCCAAACTCACTGCCAATAATTCATCCCCCAAACACACTGCCAATAATCCATCCCCCAAACGCACTGCCAATAATCCATCCCCCAAACTCACTGCCAATAATCCATCCCCTTAAACGCACTGCCAATAATCCATCCCCCAAACGCACTGCCAATAATCCATCCCCCAAACTCACTGCCAATAATCCATCCCATCAAACTCACTGCCAAGAATCTATCCCCTCAAACTCACTGCCAATAATCCATCCCTTCAAACTCACTGCCAAGAATCCATCCCCCAAACTCACTGCCAATAATCCATCCTCTCATACGCACTGCCAATAATCCATCCCCCAAACACACTGCCAATAATCCATCCCCCAAACGCACTGCCAATAATCCATCCCCCAAACTCACTGCCAAGAATCCATCCCCTCAAACTCACTGCCAATAATCCATCCCCTCAAACTCACTGCCAATAATCCATCCCCCAAACTCACTGCCAAGAATCCATCCCCTCAAACTCACTGCCAATAATCCATCCCCCAAACGCACTGCCAATAATCCATCCCCCAAACGCACTGCCAATAATCCATCCCCCAAACACACTGCCAATAATCCATCCCCCAAACGCACTGCCAATAATCCATCCCCCAAACGCATTGCCAATAATCCATCCCCCAAACGCACTGCCAATAATCCATCCCCCAAACTCACTGTCAAGAATCCATCCCCTCAAACTCACTGCCAATAATCCATCCCCCAAACTCACTGCCAATAATCCATCCCCCAAACACACTGCCAATAATCCATCCCCCAAACGCACTGCCAATAATCCATCCCCCAAACGCACTGCCAATAATCCATCCCCCAAACGCACTGCCAATAATCCATCCCCCAAATGCAATGCCAATAATCCATCCTCCAAACGCACTGCCAATAATCCATCCCCCAAACGCACTGCCAATAATCCATCCCCCAAACGCACTGCCAATAATCCATCCCCCAAACTCACTGCCAAGAATCCATCCCCTCAAACTCACTGCCAATAATCCATCCCCCAAACGCACTGCCAATAATCCATCCCCCAAACGCACTGCCAATAATCCATCCCCCAAACACACTGCCAATAATCCATCCCCCAAACGCACTGCCAATAATCCATCCCCCAAACGCACTGCCAATAATCCATCCCCCAAACGCACTGCCAATAATCCATCCCCCAAACGCACTGCCAATAATCCATCCCCCAAACTCACTGCCAATAATCCATCCCATCAAACTCACTGCCAATAATCCATCCCATCAAACTCACTGCCAAGAATCTATCCCCTCAAACTCACTGCCAATAATCCATCCCCTCAAACGCACTGCCAAGAATCCATCCCCCAAACGCACTGCCAATAATGCATCCCCTCAAACTCACTGCCAAGAATCCATCCCCCAAACGCACTGCCAATAATCCATCCCCTCAAACATACTGCTAATAATCCATCCCCCAAACTCACTGCCAAGAATCCATCCCCCAAACGCACTGCCAATAATCCATCCCCCAAACACACTGCCAATAATCCATCCCCCAAACGCACTGCCAATAATCCATCCCCCAAACTCACTGCCAAGCATCCATTCCCCAAACGCACTGCCAATAATCCATCCCCCAAACTCACTGCCAATAATCTATCCCCCAAACACACTGCCAATAATCCATCCCCCAAACGCACTGCGAATAATCCATCCCCCAAACTCACTGCCAATAATCCATCCCCCAAACACACTGACAATAATCCATCCCCCAAACGCACTGCCAAGAATCCATCCCCTCAAACTCACTGCCAATAATCCATCCCCCAAACGCACTGCCAATAATCCATCCCCCAAACACACTGCTAATAATCCATCCCCCAAACTCACTGCCAATAATCCATCCCCCAAACGCACTGCCAATAATCCATCCCCCAAACGCACTGCCAATAATCCATCCCCCAAACGCACTGCCAATAATCCATCCCCCAAACGTACTGCCAATAATCCATCCCCCAAACGCACTGCCAATAATCCATCCCCCAAACGCACTGCCAATAATCCATCCCCCAAACGCACAGCCAATAATCCATCCCCCAAATGCAATGCCAATAATCCATCCCCCAAACACACTGCCAATAATCCATCCCCTCAAACTCACTGCCAATAATCCATCCCCTCAAACTCACTGCCAAGAATCCATCCCCCAAACTCACTGCCAATAATCCATCCCCTTAAACGCACTGCCAATAATCCATCCCCCAAACGCACTGCCAATAATCCATCCCCTCAAACTCACTGCCAAGAATCCATCCCCCAAACGCACTGCCAATAATCCATCCCCTCAAACTCACTGCCAAGAATCCATCCCCCAAACACACTGCCAATAATCCATCCCCTCAAACACACTGCTAATAATCCATCCCCCAAACTCACTGCCAAGAATCCATCCCCCAAACGCACTGCCAATAATCCATCCCCCAAACGCACTGCCAAGAATCCATCCCCTCAAACGCACTGCCAATAATCCATCCCCCAAACGCACTGCCAATAATCCATCCCCCAAACTCACTGCCAATAATCCATCACCCAAACGCACTGCCAAGAATCCATCCCCTCAAAAGCACTGACAATAATCCATCCCCCAAATGCACTGCCAAGAATCCATCCCCTCAAACGCACTGCCAATAATCCATCCCCCAAACGCACTGCCAAGAATCCATCCCCCAAACGCACTGCCAATAATCCATCCCCCAAACGCACTGCCAATAATCCATCCCCTCAAACGCACTGCCAATAATCCATCCCCCAAACGCACTGCCAAGAATCCATCCCCTCAAACGCACTGCCAATAATCCATCCCCCAAACGCACTGCCAATAATCCATCCCCCAAACGCACTGCCAATAATCCATCCCCCAAACGCACTGCCAATAATCCATCCCCCAAACGCACTGCCAAGAATCCATCCCCTCAAACGCACTGCCAATAATCCATCCCCCAAACGCACTGCCAATAATCCATCCCCCAAACGCACTGCCAATAATCCATCCCCCAAACGCACTGCCAATAATCCATCCCCCAAACGCACTGCCAATAATCCATCCCCCAAACGCACTGCCAATAATCCATCCCCCAAACGCACTGCCAATAATCCATCCCCCAAACGCACTGCCAATAATCCATCCCCCAAACGCACTGCCAATAATCCATCCCCTCAAACTCACTGCCAATAATCCATCCCCCAAACGCACTGCCAATAATCCATCCCCCCAAACGCACTGCCAATAATCCATCCCCCAAACGCACTGCCAATAGTCCATCCCCCAAACACACTGCCAATAATCCATCCACCAAACGCACTGCCAATAATCCATCCATTCAAACTCACTGCCAATAATCCATCCCCCAAACGCACTGCCAATAATCCATCCCCCAAACGCACTGCCAATAATCCATCCCCCAAACACACTGCTAATAATCCATCCCCCAAACTCACTGCCAATAATCCATCCCCCAAACACACTGCTAATAATCCATCCCCCAAACTCACTGCCAATAATCCATCCCCCAAACGCACTGCCAATAATCCATCCCCCAAACTCACTGCCAATAATCCATCCCCCAAACGCACTGCTAATAATCCATCCCCCAAACTCACTGCCAATAATCCATCCCCCAAACACACTGCAAATAATCCATCCCCCAAACGCACTGCCAATAATCCATCCCCCAAACACACTGCCAATAATCCATCCCCCAAACGCACTGCCAATAATCCATCCCCTCAAACTCACTGCCAATAATCCATCCCCCAAACTCACTGCCAATAATCCATCCTCCAAACACACTGCCAATAATCCATCCCCCAAACGCACTGCCAATAATCCATCCCCCAAACGCACTGCCAATAATCCATCCCCCAAACTCACTGTCAAGAATCCATCCCCTCAAACTCACTGCCAATAATCCATCCCCCAAACTCACTGCCAATAATCCATCCCCCAAACACACTGCCAATAATCCATCCCCCAAACGCACTGCCAATAATCCATCCCCTCAAACTCACTGCCAATAATCCATCCCCCAAACTCACTGCCAATAATCCATCCTCCAAACGCACTGCCAATAATCCATCCCCCAAACGCACTGCCAATAATCCATCCATTCAAACTCACTGCCAATAATCCATCCCCCAAACGCACTGCCAATAATCCATCCCCCAAACGCACTGCCAATAATCCATCCCCCAAACACACTGCTAATAATCCATCCCCCAAACTCACTGCCAATAATCCATCCCCCAAACACACTGCTAATAATCCATCCCCCAAACTCACTGCCAATAATCCATCCCCCAAACGCACTGCCAATAATCCATCCCCCAAACTCACTGCCAATAATCCATCCCCCAAACGCACTGCCAATAATCCATCCCCCAAACTCACTGCCAATAATCCATCCCCCAAACACACTGCAAATAATCCATCCCCCAAACGCACTGCCAATAATCCATCCCCCAAACTCACTGCCAATAATCCATCCCCTCAAACTCACTGTCAAGAATCCATCCCCTCAAACTCACTGCCAATAATCCATCCCCCAAACTCACTGCCAATAATCCATCCTCCAAACACACTGCCAATAATCCATCCCCCAAACGCACTGCCAATAATCCATCCCCCAAACGCACTGCCAATAATCCATCCCCCAAACTCACTGTCAAGAATCCATCCCCTCAAACTCACTGCCAATAATCCATCCCCCAAACTCACTGCCAATAATCCATCCCCCAAACACACTGCCAATAATCCATCCCCCAAACGCACTGCCAATAATCCATCCCCTCAAACTCACTGCCAATAATCCATCCCCCAAACTCACTGCCAATAATCCATCCTCCAAACGCACTGCCAATAATCCATCCCCCAAACGCACTGCCAATAATCCATCCCCCAAACTCACTGTCAAGAATCCATCCCCCAAACGCACTGCCAATATACCATCCCATCAAACTCACTGCCAATAATCCATCCCCCAAACTCACTGCCAATAATCCATCCCCCAAACGCACTGCCAATAATCCATCCCCCAAACGCACTGCCAATAATCCATCCCCCAAACGCACTGCCAATAATCCATCCCCCAAACACACTGCCAATAATCCATCCCCCAAACGCACTGCCAATAATCCATCCCCTCAAACTCACTGCCAAGAATCCATCCCCCAAACACACTGCCAATAATCCATCCCCTCAAACACACTGCTAATAATCCATCCCCCAAACTCACTGCCAAGAATCCATCCCCCAAACGCACTGCCAATAATCCATCCCCCAAACGCACTGCCAAGAATCCATCCCCTCAAACGCACTGCCAATAATCCATCCCCCAAACGCACTGCCAATAATCCATCCCCCAAACTCACTGCCAATAATCCATCACCCAAACGCACTGCCAAGAATCCATCCCCTCAAAAGCACTGACAATAATCCATCCCCCAAATGCACTGCCAAGAATCCATCCCCTCAAACGCACTGCCAATAATCCATCCCCCAAACGCACTGCCAAGAATCCATCCCCCAAACGCACTGCCAATAATCCATCCCCCAAACGCACTGCCAATAATCCATCCCCTCAAACGCACTGCCAATAATCCATCCCCCAAACGCACTGCCAATAATCCATCCCCCAAACGCACTGCCAATAATCCATCCCCCAAACTCACTGCCAATAATCCATCCCCCAAACGCACTGCTAATAATCCATCCCCCAAACTCACTGCCAATAATCCATCCCCCAAACACACTGCAAATAATCCATCCCCCAAACGCACTGCCAATAATCCATCCCCCAAACTCACTGCCAATAATCCATCCCCTCAAACTCACTGTCAAGAATCCATCCCCTCAAACTCACTGCCAATAATCCATCCCCCAAACTCACTGCCAATAATCCATCCTCCAAACACACTGCCAATAATCCATCCCCCAAACGCACTGCCAATAATCCATCCCCCAAACGCACTGCCAATAATCCATCCCCCAAACTCACTGTCAAGAATCCATCCCCTCAAACTCACTGCCAATAATCCATCCCCCAAACTCACTGCCAATAATCCATCCCCCAAACACACTGCCAATAATCCATCCCCCAAACGCACTGCCAATAATCCATCCCCTCAAACTCACTGCCAATAATCCATCCCCCAAACTCACTGCCAATAATCCATCCTCCAAACGCACTGCCAATAATCCATCCCCCAAACGCACTGCCAATAATCCATCCATTCAAACTCACTGCCAATAATCCATCCCCCAAACGCACTGCCAATAATCCATCCCCCAAACGCACTGCCAATAATCCATCCCCCAAACACACTGCTAATAATCCATCCCCCAAACTCACTGCCAATAATCCATCCCCCAAACACACTGCTAATAATCCATCCCCCAAACTCACTGCCAATAATCCATCCCCCAAACGCACTGCCAATAATCCATCCCCCAAACTCACTGCCAATAATCCATCCCCCAAACGCACTGCCAATAATCCATCCCCCAAACTCACTGCCAATAATCCATCCCCCAAACGCACTGCCAATAATCCATCCCCCAAACTCACTGCCAATAATCCATCCCCTCAAACTCACTGTCAAGAATCCATCCCCTCAAACTCACTGCCAATAATCCATCCCCCAAACTCACTGCCAATAATCCATCCTCCAAACACACTGCCAATAATCCATCCCCCAAACGCACTGCCAATAATCCATCCCCCAAACGCACTGCCAATAATCCATCCCCCAAACTCACTGTCAAGAATCCATCCCCTCAAACTCACTGCCAATAATCCATCCCCCAAACTCACTGCCAATAATCCATCCCCCAAACACACTGCCAATAATCCATCCCCCAAACGCACTGCCAATAATCCATCCCCTCAAACTCACTGCCAATAATCCATCCCCCAAACTCACTGCCAATAATCCATCCTCCAAACGCACTGCCAATAATCCATCCCCCAAACGCACTGCCAATAATCCATCCCCCAAACTCACTGTCAAGAATCCATCCCCCAAACGCACTGCCAATATACCATCCCATCAAACTCACTGCCAATAATCCATCCCCCAAACTCACTGCCAATAATCCATCCCCCAAACGCACTGCCAATAATCCATCCCCCAAACGCACTGCCAATAATCCATCCCCCAAACGCACTGCCAATAATCCATCCCCCAAACACACTGCCAATAATCCATCCCCCAAACGCACTGCCAATAATCCATCCCCTCAAACTCACTGCCAAGAATCCATCCCCCAAACACACTGCCAATAATCCATCCCCTCAAACACACTGCTAATAATCCATCCCCCAAACTCACTGCCAAGAATCCATCCCCCAAACGCACTGCCAATAATCCATCCCCCAAACGCACTGCCAAGAATCCATCCCCTCAAACGCACTGCCAATAATCCATCCCCCAAACGCACTGCCAATAATCCATCCCCCAAACTCACTGCCAATAATCCATCACCCAAACGCACTGCCAAGAATCCATCCCCTCAAAAGCACTGACAATAATCCATCCCCCAAATGCACTGCCAAGAATCCATCCCCTCAAACGCACTGCCAATAATCCATCCCCCAAACGCACTGCCAAGAATCCATCCCCCAAACGCACTGCCAATAATCCATCCCCCAAACGCACTGCCAATAATCCATCCCCTCAAACGCACTGCCAATAATCCATCCCCCAAACGCACTGCCAAGAATCCATCCCCTCAAACGCACTGCCAATAATCCATCCCCCAAACGCACTGCCAATAATCCATCCCCCAAACGCACTGCCAATAATCCATCCCCCAAACGCACTGCCAATAATCCATCCCCCAAACGCACTGCCAAGAATCCATCCCCTCAAACGCACTGCCAATAATCCATCCCCCAAACGCACTGCCAATAATCCATCCCCCAAACGCACTGCCAATAATCCATCCCCCAAACGCACTGCCAATAATCCATCCCCCAAACGCACTGCCAATAATCCATCCCCCAAACGCACTGCCAATAATCCATCCCCCAAACGCACTGCCAATAATCCATCCCCCAAACGCACTGCCAATAATCCATCCCCCAAACGCACTGCCAATAATCCATCCCCTCAAACTCACTGCCAATAATCCATCCCCCAAACGCACTGCCAATAATCCATCCCCCCAAACGCACTGCCAATAATCCATCCCCCAAACGCACTGCCAATAGTCCATCCCCCAAACACACTGCCAATAATCCATCCCCCAAACGCACTGCCAATAATCCATCCATTCAAACTCACTGCCAATAATCCATCCCCCAAACGCACTGCCAATAATCCATCCCCCAAACGCACTGCCAATAATCCATCCCCCAAACACACTGCTAATAATCCATCCCCCAAACTCACTGCCAATAATCCATCCCCCAAACACACTGCTAATAATCCATCCCCCAAACTCACTGCCAATAATCCATCCCCCAAACGCACTGCCAATAATCCATCCCCCAAACTCACTGCCAATAATCCATCCCCCAAACGCACTGCTAATAATCCATCCCCCAAACTCACTGCCAATAATCCATCCCCCAAACACACTGCAAATAATCCATCCCCCAAACGCACTGCCAATAATCCATCCCCCAAACTCACTGCCAATAATCCATCCCCTCAAACTCACTGTCAAGAATCCATCCCCTCAAACTCACTGCCAATAATCCATCCCCCAAACTCACTGCCAATAATCCATCCTCCAAACACAGTGCCAATAATCCATCCCCCAAACGCACTGCCAATAATCCATCCCCCAAACGCACTGCCAATAATCCATCCCCCAAACTCACTGTCAAGAATCCATCCCCTCAAACTCACTGCCAATAATCCATCCCCCAAACTCACTGCCAATAATCCATCCCCCAAACACACTGCCAATAATCCATCCCCCAAACGCACTGCCAATACTCCATCCCCTCAAACTCACTGCCAATAATCCATCCCCCAAACTCACTGCCAATAATCCATCCTCCAAACGCACTGCCAATAATCCATCCCCCAAACGCACTGCCAATAATCCATCCCCCAAACTCACTGTCAAGAATCCATCCCCCAAACGCACTGCCAATATACCATCCCATCAAACTCACTGCCAATAATCCATCCCCCAAACTCACTGCCAATAATCCATCCCCCAAACGCACTGCCAATAATCCATCCCCCAAACGCACTGCCAATAATCCATCCCCCAAACGCACTGCCAATAATCCATCCCCCAAACACACTGCCAATAATCCATCCCCCAAACGCACTGCCAATAATCCATCCCCCAAACGCACTGCCAATAATCCATCCCCCAAACTCACTGCCAATAATCCATCCCCCAAACTCACTGCCAATAATCCATCCCCCAAACGCACTGCCAATAATCCATCCCCCAAATGCACTGCCAAGAATCCATCCCCTCAAACGCATTGCCAATAATCCATCCCCCAAACGCACTGCCAATAATCCATCCCCCAAACGCACTGCCAATATACCATCCCATCAAACTCACTGCCAATAATCCATCCCCCAAACTCACTGCCAATAATCCATCCCCCAAACGCACTGCCAATAATCCATCCCCCAAACGCACTGCCAATAATCCATCCCCCAAACGCACTGCCAATAATCCATCCCCCAAACACACTGCCAATAATCCATCCCCCAAACGCACTGCCAATAATCCATCCCCCAAACGCACTGCCAATAATCCATCCCCCAAACTCACTGCCAATAATCCATCCCCCAAACTCACTGCCAATAATCCATCCCCCAAACGCACTGCCAATAATCCATCCCCCAAATGCACTGCCAAGAATCCATCCCCTCAAACGCACTGCCAATAATCCATCCCCCAAACGCACTGCCAATAATCCATCCCCCAAACACACTGCCAATAATCCATCCCCCAAACTCACTGCCAATAATTCATCCCCCAAACACACTGCCAATAATCCATCCCCCAAACGCACTGCCAATAATCCATCCCCTTAAACGCACTGCCAATAATCCATCCCCCAAACGCACTGCCAATAATCCATCCCCCAAACTCACTGCCAATAATCCATCCCATCAAACTCACTGCCAAGAATCTATCCCCTCAAACTCACTGCCAATAATCCATCCCCTCAAACTCACTGCCAAGAATCCATCCCCCAAACTCACTGCCAATAATCCATCCTCTCAAACGCACTGCCAATAATCCATCCCCCAAACACACTGCCAATAATCCATCCCCCAAACGCACTGCCAATAATCCATCCCCCAAACTCACTGCCAAGAATCCATCCCCTCAAACTCACTGCCAATAATCCATCCCCTCAAACTCACTGCCAATAATCCATCCCCCAAACTCACTGCCAAGAATCCATCCCCTTAAACTCACTGCCAATAATCCATCCCCCAAACGCACTGCCAATAATCCATCCCCCAAACGCACTGCCAATAATCCATCCCCCAAACACACTGCCAATAATCCATCCCCCAAACGCACTGCCAATAATCCATCCCCCAAACGCACTTCCAATAATCCATCCCCCAAACGCACTGCCAATAATCCATCTCCCAAACTCACTGTCAAGAATCCATCCCCTCAAACTCACTGCCAATAATCCATCCCCCAAACTCACTGCCAATAATCCATCCCCCAAACACACTGCCAATAATCCATCCCCCAAACGCACTGCCAATAATCCATCCCCCAAACGCACTGCCAATAATCCATCCCCCAAACGCACTGCCAATAATCCATCCCCCAAACGCACTGCCAATAATCCATCCCCCAAACGCACTGCCAATAATACCTCCCCCAAACTCACTGCCAAGAATCCATCCCCTCAAACTCACTGCCAATAATCCATCCCCTCAAACTCACTGCCAATAATCCATCCCCCAAACTCACTGCCAAGAATCCATCCCCTCAAACTCACTGCCAATAATCCATCCCCCAAACGCACTGCCAATAATCCATCCCCCAAACGCACTGCCAATAATCCATCCCCCAAACGCACTGCCAATAATCCATCCCCCAAACTCACTGTCAAGAATCCATCCCCTCAAACTCACTGCCAATAATCCATCCCCCAAACTCACTGCCAATAATCCATCCCCCAAACACACTGCCAATAATCCATCCCCCAAACGCACTGCCAATAATCCATCCCCCAAACGCACTGCCAATAATCCATCCCCCAAACGCACTGCCAATAATCCATCCCCCAAACGCACTGCCAAGAATCCATCCCCCAAACGCACTGCCAAGAATCCATCCCCAAAACGCACTGCCAATAATCCATCCCCTCAAACTCACTGCCAATAATCCATCCCCTCAAACTCACTGCCAATAATCCATCCCCCAAACTCACTGCCAAGAATCCATCCCCTCAAACTCACTGCCAATAATCCATCCCCCAAACGCACTGCCAATAATCCATCCCCCAAACGCACTGCCAATAATCCATCCCCCAAACACACTGCCAATAATCCATCCCCCAAACGCACTGCCAATATTCCATCCCCCAAACGCACTGCCAATAATCCATCCCCCAAACGCACTGCCAATAATCCATCCCCCAAACTCACTGTCAAGAATCCATCCCCTCAAACTCACTGCCAATAATCCATCCCCCAAACTCACTGCCAATAATCCATCCCCCAAACACAGTGCCAATAATCCATCCCCCAAACGCACTGCCAATAATCCATCCCCCAAACGCACTGCCAATAATCCATCCCCCAAACGCACTGCCAATAATCCATCCCCCAAACGCACTGCCAAGAATCCATCCCCCAAACGCACTGACAAGAATCCATCCCCCAAACGCACTGACAAGAATCCATCCCCCAAACGCACTGCCAATAATCCATCCCCCAAACGCACTGCCAATAATCCATCCCCCAAACTCACTGTCAAGAATCCATCCCCTCAAACTCACTGCCAATAATCCATCCCCCAAACGCACTGCCAATAATCCATCCCCCAAACGCACTGCCAATAATCCATCCCCCAAACGCACTGCCAATAATCCATCCCCCAAACTAACTGCCAATAATCCATCCCCCAAACGCACTGCCAATAATCCATCCCCCAAACACACTGCCAATAATCCATCCCCCAAACGCACTGCCAATAATCCATCCCCCAAACACACTGCCAATAATCCATCCCCTCAAACTCACTGCCAATAATCCATCCCCCAAACTCACTGTCAATAATCCATCCCCTCAAACTCACTGCCAAGAATCCATCCCCTCAAACACACTGCCAATAATCCATCCCCCAAACTCACTGTCAATAATCCATCCCCTCAAACTCACTGCCAAGAATCCATCCTCTCAAACTCACTGCCAATAATCCATCCCCCAAACTCACTGTCAATAATCCATCCCCTCAAACTCACTGCCAAGAATCCATCCCCTCAAACTCACTGCCAATAATCCATCCCCTCAAACACACTGCCAATAATCCATCCCCCAAACTCACTGTCAATAATCCATCCCCTCAAACTCACTGCCAAGAATCCATCTCCTCAAACTCACTGCCAATTACCATCCCCCAAACTCACTGCCAATAATCCATCCCCCAAACGCATTGCCAATAATCCATCCCCTCAAACTCACTGCCAAGAATCCATCCCCCAAACACACTGCCAATAATCCATCCCCCAAACACACTGCCAATAATCCATCCCCCAAACTCACTGCCAATAATCCATCCCCCAAACACACTGCCAATAATCCATCACCCAAACGCACTGCCAATAATCCATCCCCCAAACTCACTGCCAATAATCCATCCCCTTAAACGCACTGCCAATAATCCATCCCCCAAACACACTGCCAATAATCCATCCCCCAAACGCACTGCCAATAATCCATCCCCCAAACGCACTGCCAATAATCCATCCCCCAAACTCACTGCCAAGAATCCATCCCCTCAAACTCACTGCCAATAATCCATCCCCTCAAACTCACTGCCAATAATCCATCCCCCAAACTCACTGCCAATAATCCATCCCCTCAAACTCACTGCCAATAATCCATCCCCCAAACTCACTGTCAATAATCCATCCCCTCAAACTCACTGCCAAGAATCCATCCCCCAAACTCACTGCTAATAATCCATCCCCCAAACGCACTGCCAAGAATCCATCCCCCAAACGCACTGCCAATAATCCATCCCCCAAACGCACTGCCAATAATCCATCCCCCAAACTCACTGTCAAGAATCCATCCCCTCAAACTCACTGCCAATAATCCATCCCCCAAACGCACTGCCAATAATCCATCCCCCAAACGCACTGCCAATAATCCATCCCCCAAACGCACTGCCAATAATCCATCCCCCAAACTAACTGCCAATAATCCATCCCCCAAACGCACTGCCAATAATCCATCCCCCAAACACACTGCCAATAATCCATCCCCCAAACTCACTGCCAATAATCCATTCCCCAAATGCACTGCCAATAATCCATCCCCCAAACTCACTGCTAATAATCCATCCCCCAAACGCACTGCCAATAATCCATCCCCCAAACGCACTGCCAATAATCCATCCCCTCAAACTCACTGCCAAGAATCCATCCCCCAAACACACTGCCAATAATCCATCCCCTCAAACTCACTGCCAATAATCCATCCCCCAAACTCACTGCTAATAATCCATCCCCCAAACGCACTGCCAATAATCCATCCCCCAAACTCACTGCCAATAATCCATCCCCCAAACTCACTGCCAATAATCCATCCCCTCAAACTCACTGCCAAGAATCCATCCCCCAAACACACTGCCAATAATCCATCCCCCAAACTCACTGCCAATAATCCATCCCCCAAACTCACTGCCAATAATCCATCCCCCAAACTCACTGTCAATAATCCATCCCCCAAACTCACTGCCAATAATCCATCCCCCAAACGCACTGCCAATAATCCATCCCCCAAACGCACTGCCAATAATCCATCCCCCAAACGCACTTCCAATAATCCATCCCCCAAACGCACTGCCAATAATCCATCCCCTCAAACTCACTGCCAAGAATCCATCCCCCAAACTCACTGTCAATAATCCATCCCCCAAACTCACTGCCAATAATCCATCCCCCAAACGCACTGCCAATAATCCATCCCCCAAACGCACTGCCAATAATCCATCCCCCAAACGCACTGCCAATAATCCATCCCCCAAACTCACTGCCAATAATCCATCCCCCAAATGCACTGCCAATAATCCATCCCCCAAACTCACTGTCAATAATCCATCCCCCAAACTCACTGCCAATAATACATCCCCCAAATGCACTGCCAATAATCCATCCCCCAAACTCACTGCCAATAATCCATCCCCCAAACTCACTGCTAATAATCCATCCCCCAAACGCACTGCCAATAATCCATCCCCCAAACTCACTGCCAATAATCCATCCCCCAAACTCACTGCCAATAATCCATCCCCTCAAACTCACTGCCAAGAATCCATCCCCCAAACACACTGCCAATAATCCATCCCCCAAACTCACTGCCAATAATCCATCCCCCAAACTCACTGCCAATAATCCATCCCCCAAACTCACTGTCAATAATCCATCCCCCAAACTCACTGCCAATAATCCATCCCCCAAACGCACTGCCAATAATCCATCCCCCAAACGCACTGCCAATAATCCATCCCCCAAACGCACTTCCAATAATCCATCCCCCAAACGCACTGCCAATAATCCATCCCCTCAAACTCACTGCCAAGAATCCATCCCCCAAACTCACTGTCAATAATCCATCCCCCAAACTCACTGCCAATAATCCATCCCCCAAACGCACTGCCAATAATCCATCCCCCAAACGCACTGCCAATAATCCATCCCCCAAACGCACTGCCAATAATCCATCCCCCAAACTCACTGCCAATAATCCATCCCCCAAACGCACTGCCAATAATCCATCCCCCAAACTCACTGTCAATAATCCATCCCCCAAACTCACTGCCAATAATACATCCCCCAAATGCACTGCCAATAATCCATCCCCCAAACGCACTGCCAATAATCCATCCCCCAAACGCACTGCCAATAATCCATCCCCCAAACGCACTGCCAATAATCCATCCCCCAAACGCACTGCCAATAATCCATCCCCCAAACGCACTGCCAATAATCCATCCCCCAAACGCACTGCCAATAATCCATCCCCCAAACGCACTGCCAATAATCCATACCCCAAACGCACTGCCAATAATCCATCCCCCAAACTCACTGCTAATAATCCATCCCCCAAACGCACTGCCAATAATCCATCCCCCAAACGCACTGCCAAAAATCCATCCCCCAAACGCACTGCCAATAATCCATCCCCCAAACGCACTGCCAATAATCCAACCCCCAAACGCACTGCCAATAATCCATCCCCCAAACGCACTGCCAATAATCCATCCCCCAAACGCACTGCCAATAATCCATCCCCCAAACTCACTGCCAATAATCCATCCCCCAAACTCACTGCTAATAATCCATCCCCCAAACGCACTGCCAATAATCCATCCCCCAAACGCACTGCCAATAATCCATCCCCCAAACTCACTGCCAATAATCCATCCCCCAAACGCACTGCCAATAATCCATCCTATCAAACTCACTGCCAATAATCCATCCCCCAAACGCACTGCCAATAATCCATCCCCCAAACGCACTGCCAATAATCCATCCCCCAAACGCACTGCAAATAATCCATCCCCCAAACGCACTGCCAATAATCCATCCCCCAAACGCACTGCCAATAATCCATCCCCCAAACGCACTGCCAATAATCCATCTCCCAAACGCACTGCCAATAATCCATCCCCCAAACGCACTGCCAATAATCCATCCCCCAAACGCACTGCCAATAATCCATCCCCCAAACGCACTGCCAATAATCCATCCCCCAAACGCACTGCCAATAATCCATCCCCCAAACGCACTGCCAATAATCCATCCCCCAAACGCACTGCCAATAATCCATCCCCCAAACGCACTGCAAATAATCCATCCCCCAAACACACTGCCAATAATCCATCCCCCAAACTCACTGTCAAGAATCCATCCCCTCAAACTCACTGCCAATAATCCATCCCCCAAACGCACTGCCAATAATCCATCCCCCAAACGCACTGCCAATAATCCATCCCCCAAACTCACTGCCAATAATCCATCCCATCAAACTCACTGCCAATAATCCATCCCCTCAAACACACTGCCAATAATCCATACCCCAAACTCACTGCCAATAATCCATCCCTCAAACTCACTGCCAATAATCCATCCCTCAAACTCACTGCCAATAATCCATCCCATCAAACTCACTGCCAATAATCCATCCCCCAAACGCACTGCCAATAATCCATCCCCTCAAACACACTGCCAATAATCCATCCCATCAAACTCACTGCCAATAATCCATCCCCTCAAACTCACTGCCAATAATCCATCCCCCAAACGCACTGCCAATAATCCATCCCCCAAACTCACTGCCAATAATCCATCCCATCAAACTCACTGCCAATAATCCATCCCATCAAACTCACTGCCAATAATCCATCCCCCAAACTCACTGCCAATAATCCATCCCCTCAAACACACTGCCAATAATCCATCCCCCAAACACACTGCCAATAATCCATCCCCCAAACGCACTGCCAATAATCCATCCCCCAAACACACTGCCAATAATCCATCCCCCAAACGCACTGCCAATAATCCATCCCCCAAACTCACTGCCAATAATCCATCCCCTCAAACTCACTGCCAATAATCCATCCCCCAAACGCACTGCCAATAATCCATCCCCCAAAAGCACTGCCAATAATCCATCCCCCAAACTCACTGCCAATAATCCATCCCCCAAACGCACTGCCAATAATCCATCCCCCAAACTCACTGCCAATAATCCATCCCCCAAACTCACTGCCAATAATCCATCCCCCAAACGCACTGCCAATAATCCATCCCCCAAACTCACTGCCAATAATCCATCCCCAAACGCACTGCCAATAATCCATCCCCCAAACGCACTGCCAAGAATCCATCCCCCAAACACACTGCCAATAATCCATCCCCCAAACTCACTGCCAATAATCCATCCCCCAAACGCACTGCCAATAATCCATCCCCCAAACGCACTGCCAATAATCCATCCCCCAAACTCACTGCTAATAATCCATCCCCCAAACGCACTGCCAATAATCCATCCCCCAAACGCACTGCCAATAATCCATCCCCCAAACTCACTGCTAATAATCCATCCCCCAAACGCACTGCCAATAATCCATCCCCCAAACTCACTGCCAATAATCCATCCCCCAAACGCACTGCCAATAATCCATCCCCCAAACTCACTGCCAATAATCCATCCCCCAAACTCACTGCCAATAATCCATCCCCCAAACGCACTGCCAATAATCCATCCCCCAAACTCACTGCTAATAATCCATCCCCCAAACGCACTGCCCATAATCCATCCCCCAAACTCACTGCCAATAATCCATCCCCCAAACGCACTGCCAATAATCCATCCCCCAAACTCACTGCCAATAATCCATCCCCCAAAGCACTGCCAATAATCCATCCCCCAAACGCACTGCCAATAATCCATCCCCCAAACTCACTGCCAATAATCCATCCCCCAAACTCACTGCCAATAATCCATCCCCCAAACGCACTGCCAATAATCCATCCCCCAAACTCACTGCTAATAATCCATCCCCCAAACGCACTGCCAATAATCCATCCCCCAAACACACTGCCAATAATCCATCCCCCAAACTCACTGCTAATAATCCATCCCCCAAACGCACTGCCAATAATCCATCCCCCAAACTCACTGCCAATAATCCATCCCCCAAACGCACTGCCAATAATCCATCCCCCAAACTCACTGCCAATAATCCATCCCCCAAACTCACTGCCAATAATCCATCCCCCAAACGCACTGCCAATAATCCATCCCCCAAACTCACTGCTAATAATCCATCCCCCAAACGCACTGCCCATAATCCATCCCCCAAACTCACTGCCAATAATCCATCCCCCAAACGCACTGCCAATAATCCATCCCCCAAACTCACTGTCAATAATCCATCCCCCAAAGCACTGCCAATAATCCATCCCCCAAACGCACTGCCAATAATCCATCCCCCAAACTCACTGCCAATAATCCATCCCCCAAACTCACTGCCAATAATCCATCCCCCAAACGCACTGCCAATAATCCATCCCCCAAACGCACTGCCAATAATCCATCCCCCAAACACACTGCTAATAATCCATCCCCCAAACTCACTGCCAATAATCCATCCCCCAAACGCACTGCCAATAATCCATCCCCCAAACACACTGCCAATAATCCATCCCCGAAACACACTGCTAATAATCCATCCCCCAAACTCACTGCCAATAATCCATCCCCCAAACTCACTGCCAATAATCCATCCCCCAAACGCACTGCCAATAATCCATCCCCCAAACACACTGCTAATAATCCATCCCCCAAACTCACTGCCAATAATTCATCCCCCAAACACACTGCTAATAATCCATCCCCCAAACGCACTGCCAATAATCCATCCCCCAAACGCACTGCCAATAACCCATCCCCCAAACTCACTGCCAATAATCCATCCCCCAAACACACTGCCAATAATCCATCCCCCAAACACACTGCCAATAATCCATCCCCTCAAACTCACTGCCAATAATCAATCCCCCAAACTCACTGCCAATAATCCATCCCCTCAAACTCACTGCCAATAATCCATCCCCCAAACTTACTGCCAATAATCCATCCCCCAAACACACTGCTAATAATCCATCCCCCAAACGCACTGCCAATAATCCATCCCCCAAACGCACTGCCAATAATCCATCCCCCAAACGCACTGCCAATAATCCATCCCCCAAACTCACTGCCAATAATCCATCCCCCAAACACACTGCCAATAATCCATCCCCCAAACACACTGCCAATAATCCATCCCCCAAACGCACTGCCAATAATCCATCCCCCAAACACACTGCTAATAATCCATCCCCCAAACTCACTGCCAATAATCCATCCCCTCAAACTCACTGCCAATAATCCATCCCCCAAACGCACTGCCAATAATCCATCCCCCAAACACACTGCTAATAATCCATCCCCCAAACTCACTGCCAATAATCCATCCCCCAAACACACTGCTAATAATCCATCCCCCAAACGCACTGCCAATAATCCATCCCCCAAACGCACTGCCAATAATCCATCCCCCAAACACACTGCTAATAATCCTTCCCCCAAACGCACTGCCAATAATCCATCCCCCAAACGCACTGCCAATAATCCATCCCCCAAACTCACTGCCAATAATCCATCCCCCAAATTTACTGCCAATAATCCATCCCCCAAACACACTGCTAATAATCCATCCCCCAAACGCACTGCCAATAATCCATCCCCCAAACGCACTGCCAATAATCCATCCTCCAAACGCACTGCCAATAATCCATCCCCCAAACTCACTGCCAATAATCCATCCCCCAAACACACTGCCAATAATCCATCCCCCAAACACACTGCCAATAATCCATCCCCCAAACGCACTGCCAATAATCCATCCCCCAAACACACTGCTAATAATCCATCCCCCAAACTCACTGCCAATAATCCATCCCCTCAAACTCACTGCCAATAATCCATCCCCCAAACGCACTGCCAATAATCCATCCCCCAAACACACTGCTAATAATCCATCCCCCAAACTCACTGCCAATAATCCATCCCCCAAACACACTGCTAATAATCCATCCCCCAAACGCACTGCCAATAATCCATCCCCCAAACGCACTGCTAATAATCCATCCCCCAAACACACTGCTAATAATCCTTCCCCCAAACGCACTGCCAATAATCCATCCCCCAAACGCACTGCCAATAATCCATCCCCCAAACTCACTGCCAATAATCCATCCCCCAAACTCACTGCCAATAATCCATCCCCCAAACGCACTGGCAATAATCCATCCCCCAAACTCACTGCCAATAATCCATCCCCTCAAACGCACTGCCAATAATCCATCCCCTCAAACTCACTGCCAATAATCCATCCCCTCAAACTCACTGCCAATAATCCATCCCCCAAACGCACTGCCAATAATCCATCCCCCAAACTCACTGCCAATAATCCATCCCCCAAACGCACTGCCAATAATCCATCCCCCAAACTCACTGTCAATAATCCATCCCCCAAACTCACTGCCAATAATACATCCCCCAAACGCACTGCCAATAATCCATCCCCCAAACACACTGCCAATAATCCATCCCCCAAACTCACTGCTAATAATCCATCCCCCAAACTCACTGCCAATAATCCATCCCCCAAACGCACTGCCAATAATCCATCCCCCAAACTCACTGCCAATAATCCATCCCCCAAACTCACTGCCAATAATCCATTCCCCAAACTCACTGCCTTAGCAGCATTACTCCTTCAAACTACATCACTATAAAGCAGCGGTGTGCAACTCATGGGTCGTGACCCCCATGCGGGTCATTGGCAAATTTCTAAGGTTCACCAAAAAATTATGAACAAAATCAAATATGAACTGAATAAAAACAACTAATAATTTTTATTATCTTAAAAAGTACCATGTGTATGCATGCACATGCCTGTGTGCATTATCATGTATGTATATGTAGTCGAGGCAACGACACAGCTATACAACATGGGCTGCCTATATACAGATAACACTACAATAATAAGAAATTACATTTTTTAAACGCGCATGCGCACGATAAACACAATTTACACAATTGCAGTAGTCATTTCACCTGTTCTGTCAGACCAGAGCTATTCCATTCGTCTGTGTCTATTTTTTGCGATATCATTTTAAAATGTACATACTAACGACATGGATAAGTGGCTAAACGATTTTCAAGTGGCGATGGCGCCGGTGTTAGGGCAGTTACTGGTACTGCAAAAACAAGTCAAATAAATAAAACAGCCAAATGAACCTTTGAACACCAATACGTCCCATAATAAATATTATAAGAAATATTATTAAAGCTTCTTTTTGCATTATTTCTTGTTATTCCTTTAAAAAGAATTGTTCTGAATTGCCATAAAAACAATATGCATGATAAACTTACAAAACAAGTGGGGGGAGGGGGAAACTCGTGTAGTAGACATTTAAATATATTTGTTACGGCTAATAAAAGGTTACGCATCACTGCTGCAGAGCAGCGGTTCCCAAACTTTATTACATTGTGCACCTCCTGCTAGAAAATATTTGTTTCGCAAACCCCTAATTAATAAATAATATTGCCGACTTATCACACTGTCGCTAACAGAACAGTGTGAGAGATCAGAGGCAGTAGTGTCCTGCACTCATGGGGGAACACACGCGTAATAAGGCCCCAAATAGCATGGGTGCTACAGCTGTCAATTGCTGTGGGAGCTTCCAAACTCACATCCCACAATGCTTTGCTGCTGTGGATGCAAAGCATTGTGGGGAGTGACTTTGGAAGATCCTGCTGTAATTAACAGCCATACCACCCACACTAAGGTGCAGTTTGGGGCCTTACTACGTGCACAGTCCCCACAAGGGCTCAGAACCCCACAACACTGCCAAGGATCCACAATGACATATTTTTCGGGGGGAACCCCATGGAGACACCTCACGAACTCCCCTGTTGGGAATCATTGCTTATAGAGCATTGCTCCATCAATCTAGCTCATAGCAAGGGAGGAGCCTAAGGAGACGCCGGCCTGTTTTCACATTCAGCCACCTGTGTGGAAGCGAAAGCGGTGACGTCACCGCGCTGACACCGGAGCATCGTGAGATACACGCGGCTACCGGCAAGGAATGCCAGGGACTGGTGTTTGCTGCTGGACAGCCGGGTCGGGCGCTCCTATTGATTTTAAAACTCACTGTGTCTGTGAGTATATGTCTGTTTTGTGCATTGGAGGTATTAAAAGGTTTTTAGGTATTGCGCAATCCTCTGCCCCCTTTTTTACCCCTGGTTGGAGTTGCATATACAGGAATACGGGAGTGGACACAGATGACAACACCTGGAGAAAAAGATTCTATCTGAGCCTATCCGAAGACGGCGCACCTCGTGGGGTTTGTGCTGTGCCTGAAAACGCTGGGACTTGGAAAATCACAGATTCTCTCCACTGCATGCTGCCTGCTTTGCATCTAGTAAGTAGGCACGGGTTGAAGCTGTATATGGGGGAATTCATTTGATGAAACAATACTGCGCAATGTTTTGTCCATGGTTTTTATCATACACCACAGGATAACAGTCTGCAGCAAAAAAGGGAAAAAAAACTCCTCCTGTTTTTCTTCACAAATCTTGGGAACTGAGTCCATTTACCACTCAAAACATCTGAAAGGAAGGACTCCACTCTCATCACTTATATCCTTTATTTTTATGGACATGGCTTATTATAGTAATATTCACAATTATATTGTACACTTTGCGCCAGGTTATTTTCTATATTTGTATATTCACCATTGTATTGGGGAGTTCTAGAGATAATTCCCCTTATAGAACACTAGGCTGCATTTATTATTTAATTCATTGTGCACAGCACTGTTTATATAGGTCTAGCGCTGAATTTAGTTATTTTGTTTTTGTCATTTAGCTCATAGCAAAGCCTCACTCAATCATACTCACTGGCTGTAAAGCATTGGGGCTTATTAATAAAGCTCAGCGCGGCCCATCACACTGCGAGCAGACGAAAACTGACTTGAATGGGACATTTTGGCCGATCACAGTATGACCGGCCGCTTTGAAGCTTCTTGAATAAGACCACAAGTCCCTCAGTCTGAACACCTGCAAATGAATTTAAAGCCTGCGGATTGTCAGCTCAACACAACCCATCCTGCAGAGGATATATTCAGCAGGTCATCATTTCATAAACCACCAAAAGGGGTCCATGTTAAGATGGGCAAGAAGCAAAAAGTGACACACTGAGTGAGTGTTCATTTGCATGTCATTACCCAGAACCCCTGGCTGCAGTGAAAGGTTTGTATGCTAAGAGTTAATAGGGAAAGAGGGTGCAGACCTGTCTGAGATGTGGGAATGTGCTCACAAATGGAATTTTCATTTGCTCTCAACCACCCACGATGCAGAATGTCGCCCGCGCTGCATAGCACGACTTTGTAGAAGCCACTGCAGAGAATTTCTATGTTCTAAATAACAATACTTATTTCCCACTTTCCCAGGAACATTACTCTCTCACGTCTCCGGGGATGTGACTCTCCCTCTTCCCATGTCTTAGAACTCTGTCCACGCTCTCACTGGCCCTATATTAATATGCTGTGAAGACGCCTTTCCCTGCCTTGGCAAGCTTTTAGCTCTGTTTAATTGAAGTTTGCTTCACCGTCCAGTATATTGAATAGAGGTCTAATACCAGTATTCTCACCGTTATTCTATGTGCTGTGAAGCAGTTTCCCAGTGCTGGAGAAGAGTTCTGCTTCATTCAAATGAGTGGGACTATAATCTTCTCCAGCAGCTTCACCATATATAGAATTAGGGCCTAAAACTCCTATAAATTATGGTAAGAAGCAAGGTTGTGTACAGTTACCAATGCATTAAGTACCATCATCCTGCATCTCATTGCTAAGAGCATTACCTTCTCTCCCCCTTCTGCAGGAACATTACCTTCCCCACCCTTCCTATTGAAGTTAATCTCTCTCTCGCACCACCGTGGCAGTACCACACCCCTCACCTTCTCGCATCGATACTCCCCGAAGCGCAGGCCGCGGGTGACCTGGTTGTAGATTAGTCCGGTGCTCACAGGGTCTTCGGTGGAGTCATGCCAGGGGGTGAAGATCTCCTTGCGGAAGAACAGGCGCCAGGGGGCGTGTTTCTCCTGCTCCCCCTTCTCCTTCGCCAACTGTTCACACTGCGAGATGCCATCCATCAGGTGCTCGGATCCACTGCCCATGGACGACACCTGGGACACAAGGATAATGAGCATCACATGCAGAAATAGAGCTGGGTTATTATTCCTGACCCCTCTAGCACCAAAGGGGTTAAAAAAACAAGTAGCAAGACCGTGCCTGATATCGGCAAATTGTAATCTTGTGCAAGCTCTTTGGGCCTCATTTTGGAAAGGCGTATCTAACAGAAAGGGAGAGAGGGCGATATTACTGTGGTGGTAACCTACAAGCCAACTGGGGGTCCACTCAAGAGAAGTGTAATTAAAAAGTGAGGGTACGAACTGGGCGCGCGCGTGACGTCAATGCGGGTGCACGCAGGCTAAGGAAGCTCCGTGCACCCAGCCCAGAAAATTACTTAAAATCGCCGCTTCGTTTAGCACCACGAGACATCCGACCAGCCAGGGCAACGGGCTGGGATGTCCTCTAAGAAGACACCGAAGCCGGGGACCCCGAATCTCTCCCGCTTCCGCAGCAAGCGGCACCGGAGAAAAGAAAAAACAAAGATGGCGCCGCTGAGCTGAGCGCACAGGAGTGCGCACCTGCAGGCAACAACAACAACAAGGGAGAGGGGCAATTAACAGATCTTGAGGGGGATATCCCTAACAGAAAATCCACACTAAGATATCAGCCAGAGAGGGCCACAGCAGGTGAGGAGGCAGTGGGGGGAGCTGCTACTGACAGAGAATTGACTATGACAGAGGGAGACACAGGACCTCCAGAACATGCTTAAAGAAATGCAAGCAAGTTTCAGTCAGCTCTGGATAGAACCGTAAGGGAATTTAAAACAGAAGTTTCTGTATTAGCTAAAAGAACTACGGAGCTTGAAAACCTACAAAACTAAGTCAATACTGACGACGAGGTCCTGCGTCTCAATGACGAGATAAGAGCTATGAGGGACGGAATGGATGATATGGAGAACAGGGAGCGAAGGCAGAATTTACTAAACCGGCATGTCCCCAATTCGGTGTCCGCGGAAACCCTCCAGCCATATCTTAAAAGACTGTTTACGTCAATTGACCCTCAGCTACAAATGGCGATCTTATGATGGATAGAGCTCATAGAGCCTTGGGACTGAGATTTGATGACCCCAAAAGAAGCAGAGATGTGGTCCTAAGGCGCCATCAATATGCAACCAAGGAAAGGATTATAAAAGGCTGCAGAAACAGAGGCTCAATTGAATTTGAAAACAGCTCCACCCAAATCTTTCAGGGCCTGTCCAGGATGACAATCGAGAGGAGGAGAGGGCTACGATCAGTAACGGTGGTACTTTAAGAAAAGGGTATTCGCTACCGATGGGCTTTTCTATTCCGCCTTGAAGGCAACCATGATGGCAGACAGATCTCGATCCGGTACCCCGAAGAATCAGCATCCTTTCTATCGGCGCTGGGTCTGACCCCCAGGAATGGAGCGGGCCAATGACAAAGACCTCGGGACGACGACGCAGACGATGATCGATCGATCGGCTGAGGGTGCAGTTGCCCGGAGATAAAAGACCCAAGACCGTCTGTGCCTTTGAGGGACTCCTGTCAAACCACTCTCCTGTGGTTCTCTAGAACTTTGGAAGATTTAACTGGAATCCACGGCTGCTTTCTCCATACGTGATCGTGAGAAGTCTACGCCGATTCTATAACCATGTTTGCTTCCCTCTTGTTTTTTTTAATTTTGCTCCCCCTTGTTTCTCCCTTTTTTATTCCTTATAATTTTTGTAGGGGCTGTTTCATCAGAGTCTTGGAGTTGACCATCTATATCTTGGAAGTTGGTCTGCTGATCGGTGAAATAAAAACAACGATCGTGCTGTTTGCGAGCCCTGGCTACAACCAGGATTCAGGTGCGATCAAGGGGCTGAGAATAGAGGAAGGCGGGGTGTGTGGGGTACGAAGAAGCCCTGTATGCCCAACGTCAGGTTGTCCCCAGTAGGGGCTTATGCCCGCCAGGCCAAGTAGGGCCTGGCAGCAAATTACGGACGAGTGGCTGGTTACACTCATCCTTTTTTGTAGTTTAATTTTTTGTTTTTTTTTGTAAGTATCCAAGTTCCCGGAGTGGGAAAGTTCCCCTATTTTTTTTCTTCCCGCCTGTCCCCCAAAACCATCAATCTTTTTCGTTCACAACTTTCACATGAGAGAGAGAGGCACGATATTGGGAATGACTAGTCAAGCGCCATTGAAGTTAGTATTCATGAATGTTAAAGGCCTTAATAGCAATGGTAAGCGCAGATTAGCCCTAAGAGAATGTAGGAATCTGAAAGCAGATATTGTTTTTCTACAAGAGACACATTTTGACACCCACGAGCCCCTGAATACTTTCAGTGGCACTTACCCTATAGCCTTCTACTCGTCTTTTACCAGTAAAAAAAGGGGGGTTGCGTTATTGATAAAACAAGGTATTCCGTTCCAGACACTGGAGGTCAAGAGGGATAAAGGAGAGAGGTCCCTGGTGGTCCGCGTGTTCCTCTCAGGCCATCAGATTACGATAGTATATATTTACGCTCCCAACGAGGGTCAAATTGATTTTTAAGGGAAACATTGGAATCGATGGGGGAAAGTGGAGATCAGCAACTGATCCTGGGAGGGGATTTTAAATGGTACCAGATCCAGACATGGACAAGTCCACTCACTCAGAATATCCACACTCCGCAATGACCTACAGTGTAGCAAAGAAATTTAGACTGCAACTCAAATAATTTGGACTATGGGATGCCTGGCGTGGCACACAAAGGACAGAGGGATTATTCTTTTTACTCGACCCCACATGACTCGTATTCAAGAATTGATAATATATTTGTATCGCCAAGTATCTTGGAAGTATCAGTCTACTCAGATATAGGGCCTATTACGTGGTCAGACCAAGCCTCCGTGGCGATCTTGCTCGATCCCCCATTTATTAGGACGCGATCATTCCATTGGAGGATGAACGATTCACTATTAAATTACCCAGAGATTAGTACTCAAATTGGACAGTCGCTTAAAAATTACTTCCATATTAATAACGGATCTGTAGAATCAACAGCAGTAATATGGAAGGCGCATAAGGCCACGATCAGAGGACGGCTTATTTCAATAGCTACGTATAGAAAGAGGATAAAAATAGAGAAACAAACATTTTTAACGGAAAAAATAGTACAGTTAGAACAGTCACACAAGAAAAATCCGTCAAGGAAACTCAATAAAATTTTAAGTCAGGCAAGACTAGAACTCAAGAGCTTACAATTAGAAGAGGTAGAGAAGGCCCTGAGGTGGACTAAACGGATGCATTATGATAAAGGAGATAAGGCAGACCGTCTGCTGGCAAATAAACTCAGGGGGATTAGGTCGGGAACTTTGGTCCCTGCCATTAGAATGAAAGGAGAAGTGACATACAATCCCTCTGAGATAGCAGAGGAATTTGCTAAATTCTATACGGACTTCTATAACCTAGATAACTCATCTCTAACTTCTAAAACCCCGGACTTGTCCCAGATAGAGGATTATATTAGAAAATGCAACCGTGCGAAACTGACAGAGGTAGATCCTAACATTTTAAGCACAAAATTAACTCAGATAGAGCTAACAAGGGCGGTTGCCTCACTGCAGCCATCAAAGGCCCCTTGCCCAGATGGTTTCTCAAATTTGTATTACAAACATTTTATAGGAATCCTAGGACCATGTTTACTAGATTTATTTAACGATTTTCTTAGTGGAAAACAAATCCCCTCACAGATGACGAAAGCCAATATAGTGGTGATTCCTAAAGAGGGTGAGGACCCTCTATGCTGTGGCAGTTATAGGCCAATCTCACTGCTCAGGCCGATCTGAAACTTTATAGTAAAATCCTGGCTAACAGGTTGAACCCAATACTTAACCACACAGATACCCAACAAGCTCTGAGAAACCCCAACCATTACCACATAATATATATATATGCATATAAGTGTCAAAAGGAGTGCTAGTGGGCGTGGCTAAATGTATACAACAAAAAACAAACAAAGATAGCCAAAGCTACTTCCAATGTGACAAAAATACACAGTGCAATACCTATATATTCTCTTGAAAATGGGTAATTTAGTTCAACCCTTTGGCCAAAGCGTCTAAAGCCTGCTGCCACTCTCAAGGCATGACCGTTAGCAGATCCTAACACTCCCTGAGTTAAAATTCTTATTTACCTGTATAATTACAGGAAGAATGAGCACATTGGATCTGTCGTAACCCAGCACAATGAAACTGACCTGCCAACTTGGAAAGGGGGGAGTGGCGAGCTTAAACCCCCTCGCTCTCAACCGCCTCCCGGAAAGACAGAGGGGAAGCGAGCCGCTACCTCCCCGCCGCTACCTCCCCGCCGCTACCTCCCCGCCGCACTATTACCTCTCCGCAACATCCCCACCACGTGCGCCGCCACCCTGCACCGGCTCCCGGACGGCACCCTTACCTCTCCGCAACATCCCCACCACGTGCGCCGCCACCCTGCACCGGCTCCCGGACGGAGGGTAAGCACGGCCCTCCTACCCCAGCCGCCAACGCTCCCTTGCCCCCCCGCCGCTCCCTTACCTCCCCGGCGCTCCCTTACCCCCCTGCCGCTAACTCCCCGGCCGCTAACTCCCGGCTGCTGGGGGGCCAAGCAGCCTCCTCGGATCTGCAGCAGTCCCACTCTACACCACCTCTCACTCCCGTCGTGTGTGTGTGTCTGTGTGGACCCCTGCCCTTCCCCCCCCCTCCCCTACCCCTGCCCTTCACCCCCCCCTACCCCTGCCCTTCACCCCCCTACCCCTGCCCTTCACACCCCCAACCCCTGCCCTTCACCCCCCACCACCCCTGCCCTTCACCCCCCCTACCCCTGCCCTTCACCCCCCCTACCCCTGCCCTTCACCCCCCCTACCCCTGCCCTTCACCCGCCTACCCCTGCCCTTCACCCCCCCCCCACGCCTGTCCTTTGACTGATGCACGCACACAAACCCTGACTGACGCACGCACACACCCTGACTGACGCACGCACACACCCTGACTGACGCACGCACACACCCTGACTGACGCACGCACACACCCTGACTGACGCACGCACACACCCTGACTGACGCACGCACACACCCTGACTGACGCACGCACACACTGACTGACTGAGGCACACACACACGCACACACCGACTGTGTGTGTGTGTGCGTCAGTCAGTCTGTGTGTGTGTGTTTGTGTTTCAGCGTCAGACTCACTGACGCGCGCACACACACAGTGACTGACTGACGCACACACAATGACTGACGCACACACACTGCATGAAGCTGTAAAGGGTGACAAACAGAGCTGTAAAGGAGGGAGGGGGGACGACTGGATTGATGTGAATGGGGGACGAACAGAGAGAGGGGGAAGGGGAGAGGAGAGAGAGAGGAGCGGGAACATTACATCCCGGGCAACGCCGGGTCTCTCAGCTAGTATATATATATATATATATACACTGTATATAAGTGTCCAAAGGAGTGCTAGTGGGCGTGGCTAAATGTATACAACAAAAAACAAACAAAGATGCCCAAAGCTACTTCCAATGTGACAAAAATACACAGTGCAATACCTATATATTCTCTTGAAAAAGGTTCATTTAGTTCAGCCCTTCGGCCATAAAATATCACTCTTTGCGGACGATGTTATCCTTACTATTTCTAATCCTCCTGTGTCCCTTCCGAATTTGCTATCCACCCTGCGTGGATTCGAAGATTTATCAGGATATAAAGTCAATGTAGGAAAATCGGAAGCGTTAAATCCAACGGTAACGGAAAGGGAGGTCGAGGTTCTCAAAGGCCACTCTGATTACAAGAGGAAAAAGACCCATTTAAAATATCTAGGGATTTATCTCACTAGAGACTACAAATCACTATATAAATATAACTACCCCGAGCTTTTTTCTAAGATACGAAAGAATCTACAAGCCTGGAATTCCCTTTGTATCTGCTGGTTAGGGCGTATTACTGCGGTTAAAATGAACATTCTCCCTACTGTACTGTTTCCAGACATTACCAATACCTGTCCCGCATACAACTATAAATGAGATTCAAAACCGAATTATTCAATTTATCTGGAATCATAAACAACCAACAGTAGCCAGAGCAAGTATGTTGGAGTCTAAGGAAGGAGGCGGTATGGCAGTACCAACTATTTTAAAATATTATATAGCATCTCATCTGAGACAGATGGTGCACTGGCACTCCCCAGGAGGGACTTATGCTTGGGTAGATTTGGAGAGCTCGTTATAAAGCCCGGTCGGTCTGCCTTTTTTGCTATGGTCGAGCCCCAGGGTTGGTACTGGGAGTCACTCAGACCCGATGGAAATTGTATTCTCCCTAAAAATCTGGCAGCTAGCAAAAAAGAAATATAAAGTTATGTCAACCCCATCCAGACTTACTCCCCTGTTTGGCAACCCCAACACTCCTGCTGGGATTTCAGGGTCAGGGATTGGAAACCTGGTGACAGAGAGGGATCCTAGAGATGGGAGATCTATTAGAAAAATATGTATTTCGAGGAATTAACTAGAAAATATGATCTACCCCCAACTGATATGTTGAAATACATGCAGATCCGACAATTTGCTCGGCAGGGTTTTTATGGGGAGGAATTCCCTAGTTATACACGATTCGAAGATTTGTGCAAAACAAAAAAAATACCAAAAGAATCTGATCTCATCTCTCTACCAGGGGTTAACCCCTCAAAAGGATACCCCGGTCCATAAATATATGGACCAGTGGGCTCTGGACTTCCAGATTGAAATAACAAGAGAGGACTGGGAAGATATTTGGGACAATGCGACTAAAACCTCTATATGTACAGTAACGAAAGAGAATATTTACAAAATTCTGCTGCGTTGGTATTACACCCCCAAGAGGTTAAAGCAAATGTTCCCGGAGTCTACTGATAGATGCTGGAGGGGTTGTGGTCAGATAGGGATCTAGCGCATATTTGGTGGTTCTGTCCAGTTATGCAGACATATTGGAGGACAGTTCTGAAATTGATAGAAGATGTGACGGGGATTAAGATGTCTTTAGACCCAGTGTCAATTATTCTGGCTAAACCCCTGGAGGATGTGAACCACTATACAGTTAAATTGATCCTGCATATCCTAACGGCGGCTAGATGCGCTGTAGCAGCAGCGTGGAAGAAGACACTTCCGCCCTCCAGAAGAGAGATAATTAGAAGGGTTAATGATGTCCAACTAATGCAGAGACTCGCCCCATTTCTGAACCATACCACAAGAAAGTTTGATGGAGTTTGGGAACCTTGGGATGTGGGATAAGGATATGATTGTGTAACGCTTGCGCTCACCACGAACAAGGCGGGACCCCGGTACTGAGGCGGGAAAGTACAAGACTGCGCACCCACAGCAGCGGAGGCGCGCCTGGAGAGTGGAGAGTCAGCGTGGCCGGGTCTGGGTAGGAGAAATCTGGTTAGTTGTGATACTTGCCGGACGGAGCCAGAGGGATGCCCTATGTCTTTTGAGCCGTGATCAGGGGTTGGAGCCGGGAGAGGGGTAGCATATCCGATAGCTGTGGTCAGGGATGGAGAGGTGCGGGTAGTCAGATGCAAGCCGGGGTCTTTATCCAGAGAGGGTCCAATTGTCAAGTTGGGGTCGTTATCCAGAGAGGGTACTAAAGTCAAGCCAGGTCGGTACACAAGGGAAGCAGCAGAGAAACACAGGAACAAGGTACAAGGCAAGGCACAGCAATCGCAGGAACACAAGGCTACACAGGATTATGCTCAGCAATGAGAGAATGAGCAGGCAGGGTTCAAATAGGAAACAGGAACCAGTAGCAAGGGGGGCGGAGCGGAGGCGCGGCCTCTGCGGAGACCAGGATAGGCTGCCGGAGACAAGAAGGCAATACTGGCACTTGACACGCAGCTAGCGAGCGGTGCACGCCGTCACGTGCGCGCGCCGTGCGTGATGCGAATGGGGGCGGAGCCTGGCTCCGTGGTAAAGCGTGAAGAGCTGCGGGTGCGTGCGCGCTCCGTAGCTAGAGCGGGGAGACGCGCTGCAGCAGGTAAGGAGGGAACACGCCGCGGGGGACGTGTTACCCGATTCCTTACAGATTGTAATAGAAAGGTGGATTTGGGAGTGAGGAGAATAGGACACGTGGTTTATAAGACGATGTATGTGATGTAATGTGACTGTTGATGACTGTAAGAGTTTTGTTACCAAATGGTTGTTCCCCCCTTTTTTTCCTTCGGTGCCCCTCCCCTCCCCATTTATATCTGAAAAATCTCAATAAAAATATAAGTAAAAAATAAAAAGTGAAGTTACTCCAGGTCTTCAATGAATAAACTCCCCTCACTCACCCCATAGGAGGTCTACCCCCTGGAACCTTTGACTTACCCGCATATGTGACCAGTGGTGACTATATAGACTCCTGTCTGTCCTCCTCTGATGCATCACGAATCTTACCATTGATGTGAGTGAGAATTGGGGGCTATTGTGTCTCACGTTTTATTTTTCTAAGAAGGCGGTGGCTGGTCTTTTTTTTCTTGTCTCACATATTTGGGGGTCTCCTGGTAGGACCTTGAAGAGCCGAGGAACCCGGCCTTAGAAGACTAAGCACTGTGACCTTTTCTAACTTTAAGTTGAGCACGGAACTGTATGTGTTCGTCTTGAACGAATAAAGTAGTGGTTTTCCATCGCACAATCACGCTCGGACCTCTAGTTCTTCCCAACCCTTGTTCAAAATAACAGCACAGAGACGTGCGCTCTGAGCATAGACACAGGACACAAGGACTAATGTGACGCACCTTGTCGTATACCGAGATATAAAGTGAGAAGCCGAAGGTGTCTTTCAGCTTCAGTTTCTGGGCGATGCTCAGACAGATCTCTCGGGAAGAGGTGGCGGAGTCAGCCTGGACATTCAGACTCTGACCCGTCATGAGAGTGATGGGAACAGTCAGTGATGCCACTCCCTTCATAGCCTGCAACAGAAGTCACAGAACCACAAATGAGCTAGTGAGGAATCAGACACAGGCACGATATAGGAGTAATAAAGGAACCGAGACCTTGGTTCAAGATCAGGTGCAAGGTCAGCCATTTTTATTTATATTCAGCGGTTAATTAATTTAATGTATTTTAATTAATTTAAACTGGAGCAAAAATTTTGCAAAACGTTACCAGGATTATCAAAAAGAAAACATATGGATTGCAATGTGGTGCTTGGTGGTGGGTGGTGGGTGGTGGTTTGGTAAAAGGGTGGGAGGTGCTTTTCAGGAGAACGCACTAGGGCAGAGGAAGGATGTCCTACTCCTTGGATCAATGGGCCAGGCCCACTCCTCCCCAGGGTCAGTTGCCCTGACCCCCACCCCCCTCTTTCAGCTGACCCATACACAACATAAGAATTGCAGCAGAAGAGTATGGAGAAGACAAGAATATATATCTCTATTCTTCTTCACTGAACTCCTGAGGTATATATCCCAATACATGCACAAACATATCCTAATACGGCATGAAGGCTTTGGGAAGGGACACCACATGGTAACTCAACTCCATGAACTTTTATGGGGTTGATTACTAAAGTTTTCCAGCAGCCAAACTTGAGCACAATCAGTGCAAAGAAATTGTACTAGATTTATCACAGGGAAATCACCAGTTGCTTTCAAAGGTTATATACACACACACATAAATAGAATACATATAGATATATCATTTTATGTATATATAAATATATTTTATATATATAAATATATATACATATATACATATATATATATATATATATATATATATATATATATATATATATATATATATATATATATATATATATACACTGTATATACACACACACCTACATAGTACACATACACAGTTCAATACGAATTAAAATTAATAAAGGGGATGGATAATCTGATTTATGAGGAGAGACTAGCTAAAGTAGATTTGTTTACAATAGAAAAGAGGGCATATGATAACTATATTCAAATATATTTGGGGACAATACAAGGAGCTTTCAAAAGAACTATTCATCCCACGGGCAGTACAAAGGACTCGGGGCCATCCCTTAAGGTTTGGATGAAAGGAGATTTCACCAGCAACAAAGGAAAGGGCAGTTACAATGTGGAATTCATTACCCATGGAGACTGTGATGGCAGATACAATAGATTTGTTCAAAAAAAGGTTGGACATCTTTTTCGAAAGGAAAGGTATACAGGTATATACCAAATAAGTAGACATGGAAATAATGTTGATCCAGGGAGTAATCCGATTGCCAATTCTTGGAGTCAGGAAGGAATTTATTTTTCCCATTATGGGATATCATTGGATTATATTTCACTGGGTTTTTTGTTTGCCTTCCTAAATTCTAAATTTAACATAGGTTGAACTTGATGCACATGTGTTTTTTTCAACCTGTTCTTCTATGTAACTATGTAACTATGTAACTATGTAATACGATGCACTGTACCTGCAGCTCCAGCCAGCTGGGAGGCTCCGATCGGTCTCCATTAGCCAAGGTTCGTACCAGCTGCTTCATACAGACAGCACTGTATCCTATCTGTGCCCCTCGGATAAAATTCTGCAGGTACTGTGTGTGCAACAGAGCAAGGCTTCAGAGAGAGGCAAGTACAGCTATTGATGGGAAGTTCATTCAGATCCTTAACCCCTTATGGTTAGATTACTCTGCAATGCGTTGCTGGCCGCTCTGGCAGCGAATAATAATAATAATAAACTGGCTTCTGCCATAGCTGCGTCTGAGGGTGCTGCTTACCTACGGCCGCGATTGTAGTTGCGGCATGCAGGAAACATGCACTGAGGCTAGAGGCGATGGGGAGGTGATGGAGAGGCGTGGCAGAGGCGTGGCGGAGGCATCACCAGGCTGCGTCGCCCTCATTGGCTAAACCGCTCACGTCACACGAAAAAAACCAAATTGATCTGTGTTTTCAAAAATGGCCCGCACGGTCGCTCTGCAGCTCGCACAGACTATGGGCGGCCTCATTGAGTAACACACATTTGTACTCGTGGCGAGCGATGTCGCGCACGCGGCCACTACAATCGCGGCTTTATGTTTGCACGGCAGTGCTACCAATTCCCAAACCCTGCAACCTACACTGTCTGTTAGAAGCAGACTGTAGACAGGGCCGGTGCCAGGGTTGAGCAAAAGAGGCCCGGCCTCAGGCAGCATTTTCCTACGGGGCCATTTTTGGTGTCCTTTCGTTCCTAGTATAATACCAGGAATGAGAGGAGGCGCAGAAAATGCCGCCCTCTGGCCATCTTGGTGGTGGGGCCACCGGTGCCTCTGTAAGCTCCGGAATCTCCTCCTGCTGTCACATGGTGTCGCGTTGTCATGGCAATGTGACGTCCCATGACGCAACGAGGCAGGAGGACATGCCGGAGGGACGAGGTAAGAGGCTCGGCACTCTCGTGGAGGTGGCAGCTCTCTGCGCACGCCTCAGGCGCCACATTTTAAGATGCCGGCCCTGAGTGTAGATTATACATATCCACGAGTGTCCCTGCTGGAACTCACCTTGAGGAACCTGTTTGTAGGAGGAAAGCAGCCCAGACAGAGCGACAGCAGGATCCAGCCACGGGCAAAGCTGGCCTTGTTGTTGTTCCCAGACAGCTGCTTGCAGATCTGGCAGTAGATCTCATCCCTAGAGAACCAACAACGATAACTGTAAAGAGTGCGCTCAACAGACACACATACTGTATATACTATATTGTGGTGTTCCCCATACGTGTGAGGGTTATTATAGTATACGAACTGGGGCCCCCACCTCATACACAGAGGTACAGCCAAATAAAGAGGGGTGACATATATAGGTGATGATCTAAGAGATGAGGGTGAAGATCTGAGCAATAGTATGTACATCTATGGCTGAAAGAGGAGATTGTGGCCCATATCTACTAAATAATGCAATTCCATAAGACATCTTCCAGTGCTGGAAGCCACCTGATGGCTCATTACAAATGGTCTTCAGGGTAAAGTATGGCTTTTTGTAGATGACACAAATATCTAAAACAGGGTTGATATTCCAGGAGAGGGAGGGGAAGGGGGAAACAAAATGATTAATGTTCAAGAGTGTGACAACTACAATTTAATGCCAAAAAGTGCAAAATAATGCATTTTGTCAGAAAAACCCAAAGGCAGGATAAAAGATTAATCGCGCTGTAATGTCTACTACTATAGGGGAAAGGGCAGGAAAGGGGAAGGATCGGTGGTCCATCCGCTCCGTGAAAAAAGGTAAGAACTCACCAGCAAAGAGGTTAAAAATGCTATTTTATTAAACTACATAAAAAACAGACAGCACAAAAAACTCTCCCACGCGTTTCACGCCTACTATGGCGCTTTTTTGAAAAGCATTTTTAACCTCTTTGCTGGTGAGTTCTTACCTTTTTTCACGGAGCGGATGGACCACCGATCCTTCCCCTTTCCTGCTGTCACGTGAGAGGATCAGCGTTCACCACCGGATGCATACGCAGATGCAGACACAGAGGGAGACGCTTCTTCAGCTGCGTCAGGACTGGAGCTGGAAGGAGGGAGAGCAGAGCGGTGATCCCGTGAGTACTCCACACCGGGCACGATTTGGCCAGGGCTAGGGAGACTGAGTGAATACCTCATTGTCCCCACTGGGTTAGCCCTCTCCTGCTTAATCCTTTACCAAGCGTTTGGTTTTTATCATCACAGTCTTTCAACCCGTATTCCCGTTGTCAACTCCACTAATTACTTATTATTGACTTTGCCCTGCCTGGCAACACGGACATATACTCTTGGAGCTCCTACACGGTTGTTGTTTTCTAGTTATAGGGGAAAGGGACCTGGAAGTCATTTCAGCTGACTTAAAAGTAGGCGAGCTAGGCCAGTGCCCCCAGCCGGCAACTCTGGGGGCCAAGTCCGACTGACCAGAAGCAGTGAAGCTGCTCATCCCTCCCCCTCTGTGATAGGCTGAGCAGCCTGTCGCTCAACCAGCGACAGCCAGTGAGGTTGCACATTCCATCCCCTGCCTGCTACTATAGGAGGAAGCAGCAGGGCAGAGGCGGGGCTCCACACTACAGCTCCGGCTGTTTCCTCCCTGCTGCAACCTCTGCGGCTCTGGGCAGGGGCTGAATAAGCAGCAGCCTCTCCCCCCCCCTCCACCCTCACTTTCCCCCCTTCCCCTCACTTTCCCCCCCCCCTCCTCACTCTCTCCCCTCTCCTCACTCTCCCCCCTCTGGCTGCGCAGGGCAGCACACTAACAAGCTACAGCTCCTCTGGCAGCGCAGCCTAGCACACTAACAGCTCCTCTGGCAGCGCAGCCTAGCACACTAACAGCTCCTCTGGCAGCGCAGCGCAGCCTAGCACACTAACAGCTCCTCTGGCAGCGCAGCCTAGCACACTAACAGCTCCTCTGGCTGCGCAGCCTAGCACACTAACAGCTCCTCTGGCTGCGCAGCCTAGCACACTAACAGCTCCACTGGCAGCGCAGCCTAGCACACTAACAGCTCCTCTGGCTGCGCAGCCTAGCACACTAACAGCTCCTCTGGCAGCGCAGCCTAGCACACTAACAGCTCCTCTGGCAGCGCAGCCTAGCACACTAACAGCTCCTCTGGCAGCGCAGCCTAGCACACTAACAGCTCCTCTGGCAGCGCAGCCTAGCACACTAACAGCTCCTCTGGCAGCGCAGCCTAGCACACTAACAGCTCCTCTGGCAGCGCAGCCTAGCACACTAACAGCTCCTCTGGCAGCGCAGCCTAGCACACTAACAGCTCCTCTGGCAGCGCAGCCTAGCACACTAACAGCTCCTCTGGCAGCGCAGCCTAGCACACTAACAGCTCCTCTGGCAGCGCAGCCTAGCACACTAACAGCTCCTCTGGCAGCGCAGCCTAGCACACTAACAGCTCCTCTGGCAGCGCAGCGCAGCCTAGCACACTAACAGCTCCTCTGGCTGCGCAGGGCAGCCTAGCACACTAACAGCTCCTCTGGCAGCGCAGCGCAGCCTAGCACACTAACAGCTCCTCTGGCTGCGCAGGGCAGCACACTAAGGCCCTGTTCACAGAGCACAATTTGCGACGCTGCATGCGCGTGCGCGCGCCTCGGTCTGCTGGGCGATGTGTGATCATCCCCAGCAGACGGAATGATCTGACACAGGGCAGCATGCGGGGAGCGGGGGGGGGGGGGGGGGAGGGGGTGTGGAGGGGTGCAGCGGTGACCGGGTGTGTGTCCGTGTCTCCGAAGCTAGTTTTATTTTATTTATTTCCCTCGTCGTCCCGTCCCCACTGCCGTCCCCACAATTTCAGCAGCCAATCAACGTAAACCGCCTGGGCATTGATTGGCTGCTGAAACTGACATCGCGCTTCTGCAGTCGGAGATCACAGATTGAAAAGACTCCCGCGGCTGCAGCAGCGTCGACGCCGCACTTTGCAGCCAATGGTAGTTTCAAGACTGAACACTACCATTGAACAACAGGGGTCGGTGACGAACGCGTGAGCGCGCGCACGTCGCGAAGTGCGCAGTGTGAAGGGGGCCTTACAGCTCCTCTGGCTGCCGCAGGGAAACTTTTACAACTAAGCATTAGTGGAGGCTACTCTGCACTCTGCGCCCTGCGCTCTGCGCTCTGCACTCTGCGCCCTGCACTCTGCGCCCTGCGCCCTGCGCTCTGCACTCTCTTACATTGTTGCTTTTTTGGTGATTGGACGTGAAGTAACAGCAGCGACCTCCTGAGATAGTCCAATAACATAGATTCTAACTACATCAGTCGGACACTCAATAACCAGCATGAGATGTGACCTAACTGCTCTACGGACTGTAAGTACTTCCCTAACTACGGACTGTAAGTACTTCCCTAACTACGGACTGTAAGTACTTCCCTAACTACGGACTGTAAGCACTTCCCTAACTACGGACTGTAAGCACTTCCCTAACTACGGACTGTAAGTACTTCCCTAACTACGGACTGTAAGTACTTCCCTAACTACGGACAGTAAGTACTTCCCCAACTACGGACTGTAAGTACTTCCCTAACTACGGACTGTAAGTACTTACCTAACTACGGACTGTAAGTACTTCCCTAACTACGGACTGTAAGCACTTCCCTAACTACGGACTGTAAGTACTTCCCTAACTACGGACTGTAAGTACTTCCCTAACTACGGACTGTAAGTACTTCCCTAACTACGGACTGTAAGTACTTCCCTAACTATGGACTGTAAGTACTTCCCTAACTACGGACTGTAAGCACTTCCCTAACTACGGACTGTAAGCACTTCCCTAACTACGGACTGTAAGCACTTCCCTAACTACGGACTGTAAGCACTTCCCTAACTACGGACTGTAAGCACTTCCCTAACTACGGACTGTAAGCACTTCCCTAACTACGGACTGTAAGTACTTCCCTAACTACGGACTGTAAGTACTTCCCTAACTATGGACTGTAAGTACTTCCCTAACTACGGACTGTAAGTACTTCCCTAACTACGGACTGTAAGTACTTCCTTAACTACGGACTGTAAGTACTCACCTAACTACGGACTGTAAGTACTTACCTAGCTACGGACTGTAAGTACTTCCCTAACTACGGACTGTAAGTACTTACCTAACTACGGGCTGTAAGTACTTCCCTAACTACGGACTGTAAGTACTTCCCTAACTACGGACTGTAAGTACTTCCCTAACTACGGACTGTAAGTACTTCCCTAACTACGGACTGTAAGTACTTCCCTAACTAAGGACTGTAAGTACTTCCCTAACTACGGACTGTAAGTACTTACCTAACCACGGACTGTAAGTACTTCACTAACTACGGACTGTAAGTACTCACCTAACTACGGACTGTAAGTACTTACCTAGCTACGGACTGTAAGTACTTACCTAACCACGGACTGTAAGTACTTCCCTAACTACGGACTGTAAGTACTTCCCTAACTATGGACTGTAAGTACTTCCCTAACTACGGACTGAAAGTACTTCCCTAACTACGGACTGTAAGTACTTCCCTAACTACGGACTGTAAGCACTTCCCTAACTACGGACTGTAAGTACTTCCCTAACTACGGACTGTAAGTACTTACCTAACTATGGACTATAAGTACTTCCGTAACTACGGACTGTAAGTACTTCCCTAACTATGGACTGTAAGTACTTCCCTAACTACGGACTGTAAGTACTTCCCTAACTACGGACTGAAAGTACTTCCCTAACTACGGACTGAAAGTACTTCCCTAACTACGGACTTAAAGTACTTCCCTAACTACGGACTGTAAGTACTTCCCTAACTACGGACTGTAAGTACTTCCCTAACTAAGGACTGTAAGTACTTCCCTAACTACGGACTGTAAGTACTTCCCTAACTAAGGACTGTAAGTACTTCCCTAACTAAGGACTGTAAGTACTTCCCTAACTACGGACTGTAAGTACTTCCCTAACTAAGGACTGTAAGTACTTCCCTAACTACGGACTGTAAGTACTTCCCTAACTACGGACTGTAAGTACTTACCTAACCACGGACTGTAAGTACTTCACTAACTACGGACTGTAAGTACTCACCTAACTACGGACTGTAATTACTTACCTAGCTACGGACTGTAAGTACTTACCTAACCACGGACTGTAAGTACTTCCCTAACTACGGACTGTAAGTACTTCCCTAACTATGGACTGTAAGTACTTCCCTAACTACGGACTGAAAGTACTTCCCTAACTACGGACTGTAAGTACTTCCCTAACTACGGACTGTAAGCACTTCCCTAACTACGGACTGTAAGTACTTCCCTAACTACGGACTGTAAGTACTTACCTAACTATGGACTATAAGTACTTCCGTAACTACGGACTGTAAGTACTTCCCTAACTATGGACTGTAAGTACTTCCCTAACTACGGACTGTAAGTACTTCCCTAACTACGGACTGAAAGTACTTCCCTAACTACGGACTGAAAGTACTTCCCTAACTACGGACTTAAAGTACTTCCCTAACTACGGACTGTAAGTACTTCCCTAACTACGGACTGTAAGTACTTCCCTAACTAAGGACTGTAAGTACTTCCCTAACTACGGACTGTAAGTACTTCCCTAACTAAGGACTGTAAGTACTTCCCTAACTACGGACTGAAAGTACTTTCCTAACTATGGACTGTAAGTACTTCCCTAACTAAGGACTGTAAGTACTTCCCTAACTACGGACTGTAAGTACTTCCCTAACTAAGGACTGTAAGTACTTCCCTAACTAAGGACTGTAAGTACTTCCCTAACTACGGACTGAAAGTACTTTCCTAACTATGGACTGTAAGTACTTCCCTAACTAAGGACTGTAAGTACTTCCCTAACTACGGACTGTAAGTACTTCCCTAACTACGGACTGTAAGTACTTCCCTAACTACGGACTGAAAGTACTTCCCTAAGTACGGACTGAAAGTACTTCCCTAACTATGAACTGTAAGTACTTCCTGAACGGTACTGCCTGAATGGTCCTGCACGGATGCCGTCCGGAGGCAACGTATAATTGAGTGACAGCGACCCCCAGCGTCCCACATTGTGCACTGCTATCGGGACGACCACCCGGATGCTGATACGGCGGGCATCATTTACTCTCTTACCAAAACGTATGGGGTTCCTGTGGATGCAATTGCACTGATGGCAAAGTTCCATGCTCTGGCCCAGAAAGAGGGAGAGATGGTGCCTGACTTCCTTAGACGTCTGCATCTGGATCTGTGGACCCTGGTGAGAAAGGGGGTGGTGCAGAAGGTGGATGCCGACGGACTGCGCACCACCCAGCTACTGACAGGACTCCTCCCACTGCACCTGGTGTTTGTGCGCGTCAGCGGCTGCCTCGTGCCAGGGCAAGCGTTGGCGTTTGATGACCTGATGGATCGAGTCCAGGCCCATGAGACTGTGCTGTTGGGGTGTGACTTAACTCCGGGAAAGAAGACGGGGGTAGCGGCCAAAGAAACCAAGAAGTCGGAAGCTAAAGTTGAGGCGCCAGGGGATGCGAACCCGGAGAAGGAGGACTTTGAGGCGCCTGCAGCCGCCCGGGAGCACCCCGCACCGGGGCGAACATCTCCAACCTTTCAAGACAGTGCCTCCCGCAGTCACCTCCAGTGTTATGCCTGTGGAAAAATGGGACATATTCGAGCATACTGCCCCTCCCCATGGAGAACGGCGTCTCGGCCGGCCAAGTCCATGCTGTGTACCCCGCAGGCCGCGAAGCAGCGGGCCAATCCTCAACGAGTAGTCGAATCGGACCAGCGGCCATCGTCAAGGTGATGATTGAAGGCATCTACGCCTCTGCGCTGACGGATACTGGGTCCCAGGTGACCATAGTGTATCGGCCCTTCTACGATCAACACTTGCATCGACTGCCACTACTATCTGCTGACTCCTTGCGATTGAGAGGGCTGAGCCATGAAGACTACCCTATTGACGGAGTGGTGAAGGTACACCTGGACATCCCCCAGTTGAACACCGGCAAGCATCATCCCATGGAGGTGGAAGCATTAGTGTGCCCAGAACCCCAAGATCATCCCAGTGCCCCGATAATCATGGGGACCAACACAGACATTGTACAAGCTGTGATCCGCATGTATTTGCAGGAAGCGGGTGAATTACTGTTGCTGGCTCTAGCCACTTGCCCAGCATTACAAGAGGCTTGCGGTAAGATTGCGACCGAAGAGGAGCATGGGGTGCTGTATAGTCAAGGGCGGGGGTTGACTGAGATTCCTCCCGGGGAAGGAAGAATGATGGTCGCCGCCTGTCATTATCCTGCCAGACATCCGGAGGATCAACTATTCTCCTTGGAAAGCACGATACGTGATGACCAGCGGCTCGGCTACGAAGTATTGGCCTCGGTAAAGAAGTGGTCGGGGAAAATTCCGGCTCGAACTCAGGTATATGTGCGAAACCTTTCCCTGTACCTCATGTGCATTGATCGCCGGCAGCCATTGGGTCGAATCTATCCAGTAACTTCGGAGAGGAAGGCCGTAGGTGAACGCCCGGTGGCCACCGCCCATGCAGTAACTCCCAGGTTGGCGTTTGACTTCGGAGACTCGCCATTAACGGAGGAATGGAGGGGAAGACTGCAGACCAAACTGGAAGAGCGACGGGGGGTGTTTTCCATAAGTGATATGGATGTGGGGTGCAGTCGCAGCGCCCGCCACACCATTCGATTGAGCGACACCGCGCCGTTCTGCGAACGTTCCCGCGGCATAACACCTTGAGATGTGGAAGAGGTGAGGAGACTATTAGCCGAAATGGAGAAAGCCGGTATTGTTCAGGGATCACGCAGTCCCTACGCCTCACCTATCGTGGTGGTTCGCAAAAAGAATGGGACCGTACGTCTCTGCGTAGACTATAGGACATTGAACAATTGCACGGTACCTGATCAGTACACCCTCCCACGCATTGAGGACCTCCTGAACGCCTTGACGGGAAGTAAATGGTTCAGCGTGCTGGACTTGAGGTCGGGGTATTATCAGGTGCCCATGGATCTGGAAGATCAGGAGAGAACCGCTTTCATCTGCCCACTAGGGTTTTACCAGTTCACCCGTATGCCGTAAGGGATATGTGGGGTTCCTGCCACCTTTCAGAGGTTAATGGAAAAGACGCTGGGAGACATAAACCCGCAAGAATGCTTGGTGTACCTGGACGACATTATAGTGTTCGGGAAGACGCTGGAGGAGCGGCTGATGAAGGTGTTGGATCGACTTCAAAAGGAGGGACTTAAGCTGTCCTTGGACAATTGCAAGTTCTACCGCACGTCTGTGACATATGTGGGCCACATTGTATCAGCAGAAGGGATATCCACCGACCCAGTGAAGATAGAGGCAGTGGTGACTTGTCCCTGGCCCAACAACGTCCAGGAACTACGGTCCTTCCTGGGGTTCTGCGGCTTCTACCGGCGATTCGTGGAAGGCTACTCAAGCAAAGCTAAAATCCTGAATAACCTCTTAAAAATCTATCCTGAAGACACATGCAGGAAAGCTACCACTGCACAAACACCCTTTGGAGAGAAATGGACCTCTGCTTGTGAGCAAGCATTCTTGAGATTGAAAACCAACCTAACGCAGGCCCCAGTGCTGGCCTATGCTGATCCCGACCGAGAATACGTTCTACACGTGGATGCCAGTTTCAGCGGTTTGGGAGCAGTGTTGCACCAGAAACATGATACAGGGCTCCGACCAGTGGCGTATGCGAGTCGAAGCTTGACCCCAAGCAAACAGAACTATCCCGTCCACAAGTTGGAGTTCCTAGCCCTCAAATGGGCTGTAGTGGACAAGCTACATGATTACTTGTATGGGGTACAGTTTGAAGTCAGGACAGATAACAACCCAATGACTTACATCAACACGTCCGCCAAATTGGATGCGACAGGTCACCGATGGTTGGCGGCGCTGGCCAACTATCGGTTCAACCTTAAGTACAAACCAGGGCCCACCAACATAGGGGCCGATGCTCTGTCGCGGAGACCTGGGCTTCAACCTACCACTGATGAGGAGGTTTGGGAAGAAATTCCGGGGCCTGGCATACGTGCTCTATGCTCACTAGCAGCAGTGGTCAACGATCAGGTGGCATTCTCGGAGTTAAGACTAGCTGATTCACTAGGGTGTCAATCCCGATCAGTCCCCCGGGCGTACCGACGTCCGGAAGGAATGAACATTACGGAGGATAAAATCATTTCCTGGAAAGAATTGGTGCAACATCAGATTCAAGACCCAGTGGTGGAGCTAGCTCGCCAAGCCCTGCAACAAGGGAATCCCTCTATCCTTAAGCAAGCCCCCAGAGAACTGGTGAAGCTACTGTTGAACGAGTTCGGGAAATTCGAACTGGACAACTGCCTACTGTATCGGGTCATACCGTACCATAATCATCCCGACCGGCGACAACTATTCTTGCCTCAAAGTCTGAGAAATATGGTCCTCCGGGCACTACATGATGATCATGGCCATCTGGGCGTTGACAAAACGTTTGGGTTACTTCGGGACCGGTTCTATTGGCCAAAAATGAGAGAATCAGTGAAAATGCATTGCCGACAGTGTACTCGCTCTATACAGAGGAAGACACTCCCCACTCGGGCGGCCCCCATGGCCCATCTGAAAAGCTCCGGCCCCATGGATTTGGTGTGCATGGATTTCTTGTGTATTGAGCCAGACACCCGGGGCATCGGTAACGTACTGATGATTACAGACCACTATACAAGATACGCCCAAGCGTTCCCCACCAAAGATCAACGGGCGGTGACAGTGGCTAGAGTATTGTGGGAGAAATACTTCACTCATTATGGATTACCGAACCGACTACACTCTGACCAAGGCAGGGATTTCGAGAGTTCTCTCATTAGAGAACTGCTGAAGTTGTTGAATATAGCTAAGTCACGGACTACTCCGTACCACCCAGAAGGGGATGCCATGCCCGAACGGTTCAACCGAACGCTACTTGACATGCTGGGGACATTGAAAGGCTCTCAGAAGACTGAGTGGAGCGAGCATGTGGAGACGTTGGTGTATGCCTATAACTGTACTCGACACGAGTCTACAGGGTATACTCCGTACTTCTTGATGTTTGGAAGAGAAGCTAGGCTGCCCGTGGATGTGCGACTGCGGATATCTACCGATGGGGTATCCAACAGGACGCACTTTCGAAATGTGCAAAGGTTACAAGACAGTCTGCAGCAGGCCTATAAATTGGCTGAGAAGGCGGCGGCGCAATTGAATGCGAGTAACAAAAGGCGCTACGATCACAAGGTGCGACATAGAGAAATCCGCCCGGGGGATGCAGTTCTCCTTCGTAATCTGGGCATTCCCGGAAAGCACAAACTGGCTGATCGGTGGAGAGATGGGGTGTATAACGGTGGAATCACAGATGCCTGGCCTCCCGGTATACCGCATCAAAAACTCCGAAGGCCGGGTAAAGGTATGGCATAGGAACCATCTGCTCCCCATACCTCAAGTAGGGGACAACGAATCGGAAGTGCCCACTGTTTCAATCGATGGAGAAGCTGAAAGTACAGAGGATGGCCCAGAGACTGTAATAAATGCCACCTCTGAGAATCCTATGGAAGGAACCTCTCAAAGGGGCCTTCCGACCGCGGGGGCATCTCCCGAAGGAGCTACGGGTAAAGAGCCCCTTGGTCCAACAACAGATACGCTGACTCCAGTGAGCCAGCCACTAGACCCGCAGAGCCCGTGCTTTGTGCCTCAAAAATACTTTGTAGAGCCATTAAGCCCCTCCAGGGCAGAGTTTGAAATGCCAAATGAAATTTGCTACTCTCCCGAGGAAGTAGCCGAAGAACAGCTTCGCCGAAGCCAAAGAATTGGTCAACCTCCAATGAGGATGGCTTATAATCAATTTGGGGCACCCCATTATGAGGCTCAGCAGTGGGCTCGCCATAAAATGAGATCTGTAATTGGCATGTTCAGTGAACTGTATAACCTCATGTAGAGCATACAGAGTAAGGTGTACAGAAATGTAAATATGTTATGGTTACGTTCCCAAGCGCGGACGTTGGATTCTGCGAGGGGGAGAATGTAGGGGTGTGTGTGTTAGGCACCTTATGCTGCTGCAGTGCGTGCCCGGAGAGAGTATGTAGGTTCCGCGGCAGCCCGATGGTATAGGGCGCCGCCATGTTTGTTGCGCAACATTTAGAGGGCACCGGCAGAGCAGAGGGGTCGCGCATGCGCAATGCAAGCGCGCGAACAACGGGCCAATAAGGGAAAGGCTCCGTTGGTGTACTACAACTCCCATGAGCTCTAGCACAGTCACCTGATGTTTGGGAACCAATCAGGGGGTTTGGATCGCGGGAGGAGGAAAGGGAAGCGTGGGGGAGAGACCACGCTAGGCAAAGGGGAACAGGAGGGCGAAGGAGGAGGTAGTATAAGTGCAGGGGGTCTGTGACCCGCCTGCATAGGACAGATCTTCCCCGCAGGCCCCAAGAGAATCCCTGAGCCACTGTAGAGTAAAGTTGCTGCAGGGACGCCCTATAGTGGTAGCGACGTTCCCCATTACTATATATATATATCAGAGGAGACAAGTACAGAGTTGCGGTTGCTGCAGTCATCTGGGACCAGGTAGCTGAGCATCGTGACATCAGGAGCAAGGCGTTGGATCGACGGATCCTTTTTGAAGCTGTTGCCGGTCACCGCAGTGACCGGAAGGTATTTACTACAAGTGCACCAACACCGGTCAACAGGCGCTGATCCCGCCTTAGGGAACACTCTTTGGGGGACACTAAGTGGAGTGGCCAAAGGACTGGGCCTATATATCATACATTACATGGACACGGTGTGGGGCACGCGGTGACGGGACAGAGACACTACTCATTAGGAGTGTGGCCGAGCCACTAACGTATAAGGACATTGCCAGTTATTAGTGTGTGTGTTGTATGGTTACCAATGCTAGTGATAAGGGTTATTCTGTGCGTTCAGTAAAACAGTTCGAGTATTCAAATAGCATGTGTGTTGTTATGGTTCTTGCCCAGGGGAATCTTACATGATGGGGATCCTGGGTAAGTGGAGGCGCTGCGCTAAATAAGTGTTACCCCAGACTCCCAGCTAGCGGAGGCTCAGATCTCCTGGAGTCACAGGTGTGTGCAGTAACCAGTAGTCTCTTTAGAGTGTCAGAAAGAGGGCTACACATACATATACACATACATGCATACACTTATACATACATACATATACACCCATACATGCATACACTTATACATACATACATATACACTCATACACTTATACATACATACATATACACTCATACACTTATACATACATACATACACTTATACATGCATACACACTTATACATACATACATACATATACACCCATACATGCATACACTTATACATACATACATATACACTCATACACTTATACATACATACATACACTTATACATGCATACACACTTATACATACATACATACATATACACTCATACATGCATTCACTTATACATACATACATACATACACTTATACATGCATACACACTTATACATACATACATACATACATATACACTCATACATGCATACACTTATACATACATACATACATACATATACACAGTACACTTATACATACATACATATACACAGTACACTTATACATACATAGACACACAACAGACTGCTTTCCCACCAGTATTGATCACACACAGATGGCTATGGAAGATTTGACAAGTCTCCTGAGTTTACCCCAATTTCTCCTGGTCATTCCAGGACGCTGGGCCAGTATGGACTGTAAGGCCCCTCCTGAGGTCACGACCCACCCAGAATTTCCCCTGTTAGACGAAGGACCAGTCTACGCCTGGGCACTTACCTGATTTCTGGACGCAGGATCCCGTTGCCCGCAATGAAATGTATTTTTTCCAGATTGGACATGGGTTTATCAATGAACGAGCTTTCTCCGTGCAGCTCGGGGAGAACCCCACTGTTCAGGCTACTGGCAACCTGTGAACCAAATCACACATCTTAGACCCTCGTCTGTTGGACTAGGAAGATAAGGTGTTAGGCAGAGGTCGGACCTTCACGAAGGTCCGATGTGGGGTATCGGAGCTCATTCCTGCGAAAACTGCCATTCAACTCAAGATCGATCTCCGATGCCCCCTATCGAAGCTCAGTGAGTGCCAATGGTATGGTTCCTAAGAAAATCTCTGTTGAACATTAGGGCAACGTTCTTCTGCCATCATCGTAGAATAAAAAATGTGCTAGTGACATGTAAATGATAAAATACAGTAGTCGTGGTAGTAAAACCCTTCATACCACCTTGTACCATCACACAATTTAGCCAGAGCACAAAGTGAGTCTAGTAGTGGAGAGGTCTGTGGCGGACAGGCTGAGGGCTCATTTATGCATTTGTAAGTAATATAAATCAGGAACCCCACCCACCCCAGAGGCGTATACAAGTTAAGCCCCTATAATATTAGTATCGTGCCTCGTGAGCATCTCCTGCTCTTTCTACAAAAAATGCCTTTTCTAGTGTTAAAAAAAAGCCAGATTTTGCGATGATTCTCCTTATCTCCAGTTTACAATGGTAACCGTTAGAGATCACTGGGCTCTAAAGGGGGGTGGGAAGGGGCTCCATTTTAACCTCCCAGACACTTAATATTTTGAACCCTTATAGCATTTGAAATTTGCATCAGATTTTACTAATAAAGACAGACTCAGAAAAGCAAAGATCTCTTCAAATAATGAGCGCGGGCTGCTGCTTCAGGCCTCGGATATAGTGCGTGCGCCTGCAGCGGAGGCGATCCGGGGCCTGTGGGATATGGAGGAGACGCGATGGGGAGGCGTGTCAGAGGCGCGCCCTCATTGGCTGAACCGCGCCCGGGACCCGGTGTCAAAAGATTAGTCTCGCGAAAAATGGGCCGCGCTGTCGCTCTCCTGCACGAGCGCTCGATGGCCGTCCCCACTGGCTCACGGCCTTTTGTTTGCGGCGTGCGCGACATCGTGCTGACTATGAACGCGGTGGTTTTAGAATAATAACAATACTATGAAGCACGTGCTGGGAGGGGGGGTCTGTTTGCTGGGAGGGGGGGTCTGTTTGCTGGGAGGGGTCTGTTTGCTTGGAGGAGGGGTCTGTTTGCTGGGAGGAGGGGTCTGTTTGCTGGGAGGGGGGGTCTGTTTGCTGGGAGGGGTCTGTTTGCTGGGAGGAGGGGTCTGGTTGCTGGGAGGAGGGGTCTGTTTTCTGGGAGGAGGGGTCTGTGTGCTGGGAGGGGTCTGTGTGCTGGGAGGAGGGGTCTGTTTGCTGGGAGGGGTCTGTTTGCTGGGAGGAGGGGTCTGTTTTCTGGGAGGAGGGGTCTGTTTGCTGAGAGGAGGGGTCTGTTTGCTGGGAGGAGGGGTCTGTTTGCTGGGAGGGGTCTGTTTGCTGGGAGGGGTCTGTTTGCTGGGAGGGGTCTGTTTGCTGGGAGGAGGGGTCTGTTTGCTGGGAGGAGGGGTCTGTTTGCTGGGAGGGGTCTGTTTGCTGGGAGGGGTCTGTTTGCTGGGAGGAGGGGTCTGTTTGCTGGGAGGGGGGGTCTGTGTGCTGGGAGGAGGGGTCTGTTTGCTGGGAGGGGTCTGTTTGCTGGGAGGAGGGGTCTATTTGCTGGGAGGGGTCTGTTTGCTGGGAGGGGTCTGTTTGCTGGGAGGAGGGGTCTGTTTGCTGGGAGGGGTCTGTTTGCTGGGAGGGGGGGGTCTGTTTGCTGGGAGGGGGGGTCTGTTTGCTGGGAGGGGGGGTCTGTTTGCTGTGTAGCTGAATTCACTCTTCCTCAACTCTACAGTTGTGCAAAAGGCGGGGAGCCATTGGTGGTGTCAAACCATATTGTACTGCGCTACAGAATGTTAACGCGTTATAAATAAATTCTATTATTATTATTAATAATTATAATAACAAGCAAACTGGAGCATCTGTCCAACCAGGTGCAAATTGCATCATTTTGACTTGGCATCACTTAGCATCAATGTATGTAGGTGCTTTGTTCCAATGCTGCTCCCCTCTTTGAGCGGTTTGGGGAGAAGTTATTGGAGGATTATTCTGGAACCAGGGTCACGTGAAGGATGTGAATGGACCCAGATAGCTTAACTCATGCCTTCCCTCTTCCAAAGCACAACAAGTCCTGTTTGTCTTTTCTATCTTTATTGCAGAAGTAGAGAAACAAAGGGTTCTTGTAGGTGTAGTGGTGTAGTAGAGAGGGCTTCTCCATGAAGAGTGCTTGTATCAAGGGAATGACGTATGGTAAAAACAGAAAGGCCTTGCCAGGGGTATTAGCATGGCAGGTACTCACTCTGTCCTGGGAGGAAAAGGAAGCGAGGAGCAAGTGTCACAGAAGAAAGGTGATGGGACTAAACCAACTGTGAGCAAGACGGGGGAAGACAGAATAGCCCATTCTAACATAAGAGAGCTGAGAGGTTGCTATAAAAACCCACAGACTATGTGAATAGAGCAGGAATAGATCCACTGTGTCTATAACACAGACACTGCCAGTCTTCAGAGCAGATAGGCATGCAACTGAATAAAGCTGACAGGCAGAGGCTGCAAGAGCAAAAGGGGGGAGGGAGGGGGAACAGAAGCAGCAAACTTGTTCCAGGACAATCCCCGTGTGGTATCTGGAGATACCACTATATAACTATGTGGAACATATGTAACATACATGACAATGCATAATATCACATTCACATAACAATGCAAAAGTCCATGTCCACATAGCGATGTGATATCGGCCGGTATCACTGGCTTCAAAGTCCCTTGGCCAAGGATCTTTGTCAAAGGATGCCAGGTGGATACACCGATCCAGGTTAACTGGGTGCACCACAATGTCTTTGTGCAAAAATCTCTGGCACTGTTTTCTTTTAAATTTGTGAGAACAGTCTTTTTATCTCTGTAGTTTTATCTACAGAGTGCATCCCCTTGTAGATATGCCAGTCGTGGTAGCCTGTCACTATCACCTGGCATATCTTTTGCATGAAGGCCACAAGTTGATTCTTGGTCTCCGGTTTCCTTTGTAGGGTGCGGCGGAGCGAAGTGAGCCTAGAGATTGCATGTTCTCTGTTGTTTGGGAGGTGTCTTCCCTGTGAACGGAATGGTAGCGGGGTCACCCAACTGCCCGATCCGTCTTTGAAGAGCTCCTTATCCATTAACCTCAGGAAACCTCTATCTTCCATTGATGGTGCTTGCTTGTTATCGTCCCATGTTGTCTGAAACACTGTGCACCCTAGGTAATCGGTACATTTCTCTGGCACGAGAACGTCTCCATGTATTTTGGTGATACGTCTGTGTCTCTTTGTTAATCGCTTTCAGGAGGTTGTTTTCTCCCTGGACATGACGAAGAACAGTCTCTTTTGCCCTTGTAAATCCCTTTGTGAAATGTCTCTTCGACTGTCTCTTTTTACGCGTGTGAAGGAACAGCCTTTTTGCCCCTGTAGTTTCACCTGCACGGTGCAACCTTTTGCAGCTATGTCAGTCGTAGCAGCTGGCTGCTTTACCACCTGGTATCCTGCGGAGAGGAATGGCTGAAAGTCTCAGATGTGCCATTGCTCGCAGGAGGATTGTCCGATTGTCTCTCTTATTTTGGACGATCATTTTGTCGATCACCTTCATGAGGTTGTTTTCTTCCTTTAGTGAAGTCGACTCATCATCCTTAGTTGTCTGGACTACTGAGCATCCTAGGCCATTGTCACATTCCCCTGATGCGAAGATGTTTTTATCGATCTCAGGGGTATGACCTTGTCTCTTCTCCTCGCTTGGCCTTCCTGTCACTTGGATATGGCCAAGACATGGTTCGGAGAGGGATGTATGTCCACATTCTGTTATTACTGTTCTGCGGGCGTCAACATAGTCTGGTTCGTGCCCTTTGTCAATGCACACGTTGCCCACTATCACCCATCCTAGGCCAAGTCTTTGGGCGTATGGGGCGTTGTGGGGTCCGTTGCACTGTTTACGGACTTTGTGTACCCTCAGGGTGCCCCTACCGAGCAGCAGCAAGATCTTGGCACCTTGTTCTACCGGCAGGATGTAGTTGGCTATTCCTCTGAGGTGTGGGTGATGGCGTGCCACGTCTGGTGTGGGAATCTCATCCCTGTTTGCCGCCATGTGATTGCACTCGATGAGTGTGGGGAGAGCTATCTTCACTCTGTTGTCCACTGAACGTATGGTGTAGCCATTTGCTCTCCTCCCTGTTGTCTCAGTTAGCCCTGCGCAGGTTCTGAGTGTGTAGGGTGAGGCATTGTCTTGTGCGTTGAACAAGCTGAAGAATTCCGTCTTCGCCAATGATCTGTTGCTTTGATCATCGATGATTGCGTACATCCTAATAGCCCTCCCAGGTTGTCCCTGGGGGTGTACTACGACAAGGCATATTTTGGAGCAGGACCTTTTGTCACATCCTTTTCCGCAAACCTCGGTGCACTGAGACGTGACAGATGTTGGCTCTCTTTTCTCCCCGCCATGCTCCGCTATGGAGGATGGGTTGTTGAGTTGGTGGAGTGTCAGCGCCTCTGGATGTAGAGATGTTACGTGCTTGTCACTTTTGCACACTGCACATTTGATGGATTCTTTACAGTCTTTGGCTAGATGGGTGGTGGAATCGCAGCACCTGAAGCATACTCCGAATTCTCCGAGTAACTTTGTGCGTTCCTCTATGGACTTCATCCTGAACCCGAAGCACCTGTTAAGTGGGTGTGGCTTCTTGTGTATGGGACATTCCCTGTTTGGTTCCCTTGGTTTCTTGTTTCCAGCGACCGACTGGTCGGGACTTGTTTGGGTCGTGGGGGACACGTCCGTCCTGTGAACCGAGATGGGTGTTCGAGCGTTACCGTATCTCGCTACTGTTCTCTCATTCCTCAGGCTGCTTGCACTGTGTGTGGTCTGCACATCTAAGATGAAACTGGGATCGTTTCTTGTCCTTGCTGCTTCACAAATGAAGCTCAAGAAGAATGAGGAGGGAGGGAAGGCGACTTGCTTTTCCCTTTTGTATTTGGAGCCGTGTGAAGTCCATCTTTCTTGGAGGTTGTAGGGTAGCTTCTCCAAGATGGGTCTCACTCTGCGAGCTGAGTCTAGGACTTTGAGACCTGATAGGGATTGGTCTGTTCTTGCAGACTCCAGCTCCTGTAGCAGATCTCCAAGCTCTTGTAACTTCGTGTAGTCTTTGGCTGTGATTCTAGGAAAGTCGTCAACTCTTTTAAAGAGTGCATCTTCGACTGCTTCGGGGCTACCGTAGATCTCCTCTAGCCTTTCCCATACTAAGTCAAGACCTACTTGGGGGTGGTTCACGTCTCCTGCCCTGAGCCTCTTTGCATGCTCTATGGATTCTTTCCCCAGCCACTTGGTAAGTAGGCTGATTTCTTCCCTTGCGGAGAAGCCCAGACTCTTGATAGCGTCCTTGAATGTGAACTTACATATTCGGTAATTCTCCGGACGGTCGTCGAAGTTGGTTAGTCCGGTTTGCACCATGTCACGCCGGATCATATACTTGCCCATGTCTGTTAGGCCTGATGCATCGGTGTGTTGGTCTGGTTCTGATGTGGTTGCTGGGAGACGCCTTACGGTCTCCTCTTCCTTGGTCTGAGTGTTTGACGACTGCTGGTTAGTGTGATGAGCTGTGTTTCCCTGTGTGGGCCTACCTGGATTGCGAGCCTGTCGTAGTGCATCCGTATGCGCGCTGGCGTATGGATCACTGTTGCGGCTGTGGCTATCCTAGGTTGCGTGTACCCTTGAAGGAACAGCATCTTCTCCACGTATGCCTAGCAAGTCTTCAGCATCTGTTATGTCACCCTCGTCCTGTTGAGATGGCGCGCTGGTGTTTACACTGAAGAGGCTCCTCACATAGCCCTCAGTGCATTGGACTGGATCCTCTGAGGCTGTCTGTACTGTTGCTCCCCGCCATCCTGTCTCGCAGCTGCCTCCAAGACTTCAGCTTGGGCTATGGCGACGGCGGCATCCCCTTCTTTGCTTAGAGCTTCTAGATCCACGTCCAATTCGGCCTTTCTACGCACAGCGGCGGCGGCATTGGCGGCGGTGGCATTGGCGGCGTTCTGCTCCTCCTCTTCTACGCACGCTCTCTCTGCCCTTATGGCTGCCTCTCTCCGACCATATTCGGCCCTAGCACATGCGGCCTCTGCGGTGGGTCGCGCCTGGGTAGCCTTTGCGCGCGCGCTAGACATGTTAGATTGTACTGATTTCACTGACCTTGATGAGTGGCTGGATGTGCTGGAGCGCTGTGATGCGGTTTCCAGCAAAAGGTCTTTTCTCTTATTCTCAGCTTTCGTGATAGTGGATCGCACGTGGCTGTCACGTGTCAGGTCAATATTACTCTGTAAGCCTCTTTCTTGCAGGCTGGTCAGGTGATTGATGTATGTCTCTGACCGATCTTGGTAGCACGAGTAATCAGTCCTTAATTGAGTTATTGCCTGCTCGAGCTGCTGGAATGTTGCTCGATTGCCAGTGCTAGCAACATTGCGTATTCCCAGTGTGGTTTTTTCCCAGGCCTTCTCTAATTTAGCACGGTGCGCTTCAATGTCAGCTTTATATTTTTCGCGGGCCTTTTGTGTGAGTGTGACTATCCGTTTAGGCCGTGCGTCTGCCTGCGTCTGTTGCATTTGTGCAGCGATCTCTGTGTCTGAGTGGTCACTCTCCTGCGTAGTGTCTGGTGAGGATCTGAGTTCTGCCATGCTGCAGGTGTATGTAGGCCTTTAGCCAGTGCGTGTGGTGTGCGGTCTGTTACCTGCGTCAGCGACGGGTGACTGTCTCAGATGATGCCGGTCGGTGTCCTGCAGCGTCAGCGTAGGGTTAGCTGTACTTACAGGTGTCCGATGGCTCTGGCCCATGTCCTGGCGGGTGTCCGGTGGCGTGGCCCTTGGTGGCGCTAGCCGTGGGAACGTGGTACAGGGGTAGGTGTGATGGTAGCTCCTCACTGTGTAGCTGTGCAGAGGGTGGACTCAAACAGAAAGTCAGTAAAAGTACTGTGTGTAATGCACAGGTCTGCTGGCAGTGCTGCTGTTTTTTTTTCTGTGCTGTTTAAAACTGCTGCTTGTTTTTTGCATAAAATAAAGATGTTGCTTGTTTGCTTTATAGAGGCTGATGGCTCTGTGTAGCCGTGTGGAGCAGTATGCTTGTACTGTGGTTGTGTGAGACTGGTGTTTATTTGCTGTGTAGAGGTTGATGACTCTGTGTAGCAGTGTAAGCAGTCTGCTCATCCAGTACCTGTTTCCAAAAGCTGTGTCACAGCAGCTTTCGTGTTTACCTCAAGCACACGGTCTCCGTTTTTACTATTCTGGAACCAGGGTCACGTGTAGGATGTGAATGGACCCAGATAGCTTAACTCATGCCTTCCCTCTTCCAAAGAACAACAAGTCCTGTTTGTCTTTTCTATCTTTATTGCAGAAGTAGAGAAACAAAGGGTTCTTGTAGGTGTAGTGGTGTAGTAGAGAGTGCTTCTCTATGAGGAGTGCTTGTATCAAAGGAATGACTTGTGGTAAAAACAGAAAGGCCTTGCCAGGGGTATGAGCATGGCAGGTACTCACTCTGTCCTGGGAGGAAAAGGAAGCGAGGAGCAAGTGTCACACAAGAAAGGTGATGGGACTAAACCAACTGTGAGCAAGACGGGGGAAGACAGAATAGCCCATTCTAACATAAGAGAGCTGAGAGGTTGCTATAACAACCCGCAGACTATGTGAATAGAGCAGGAATAGATACACTGTGTCTATAACACAGACACTGCCAGTCTTCCGAGCAGATAGGCATGCAACTGAATAACGCTGACAGGCAGAGGCTGCAAGAGCAAAAAAAAAAGGGGGGGGAGGTTGATAGTCAACTGCAGTTGTGGATAGACGCGATACATAGGCAGTGACCAAACCGCCCCTTGCGCTCCGCAGCCACCAAATCTCCCTGCAGGGCACCTCGTCACTTGAAATTTGTCCATGCGTGCTCCGGTCCCGACACCATGTTTAAATGTCCCATAGTGCACGGCCGCCGCTCATGTCAATGTACCAGGCGGCCTCCTGTAAATGTCCCTTTAAAGGATGACACGTAGGAGCATCCGGGGCCTGGGACATTGACGTGAGCGGCCGATGCACAGCATGGGACATTTAAAGATGGTGTCAGGGTCATAGCCAAATGTCCAGTGGCGAGATGCGGTGGAGCACATGGTCGCAGCCGAATGTCCCATTCCGCCTGTTGGAAACCTAAGTTTGTGGGAGAGGGATGCCAATGGTCCTGTCCTCATAGGGTTGTCTGTACCACAGCCTGACCGCCACTGTCCTCATAGGGTTGTCTGTACCACAGCCTGACCGCCACTGTCCTCATAGGGTTGCCCCTACCACAGCCTGACCGCCACTGTCCTCATAGGGTTGTCTGTACCACAGCCTGACCGCCACTGTCCTCATAGGGTTGTCTGTACCACAGCCTGACCGCCACTGCCCGGCTAAGGTTGCCACTACCACAGCCTGACCGCCACTGTCCTCATAGGGTTGCCCCTAACACAGCCTGACCGCCACTGTCCTCATAGGGTTGCCTGTACTGCAGCCTGCGCTCACATTGAACCTGCCCCTCCTGCAGGATCTCATTGCATCATAACCTCCCAGCAAGCGGTTCCCACTCTATCCTTTGCGTGGGCACTCAAATCCTGCACCTCCCCTATATAAGACTGGAAACTATCAGGGGTTGAAGTCTCATGTATTATTGCTTGTCACAAGTTTCTGTCACGGTACAAGGGGGTGTCTATATCTGTGAAGTGTTTGAGACGGCTGTCAATAAAGCACCTTTTGTTTTATAATAGTTCCATGCGTCCATCTTTCTCTATATACTTCTACCCACGCCCAGCCTGCAGCTACCCAGCACCCTGCACAGGCCTGAGAGACTGAGCCCAGCCTGCACCTACCCAGCACCCTGCACAGGCCTGAGACTGAGCCCAGCCTGCACCTACCCAGCACCCTGCACAAGCCTGAGAGACTGAGCCCAGCCTGCACCTACCCAGCACCCTGCACAGGCCTGAGACTGAGCCCAGCCTGCACCTACCCAGCACCCTGCTCAGACCTGAGAGACTGAGCCCAGCCTGCACCTACCCAGCACCCTGCTCAGGCCTGAGAGACTGAGCCCAGCCTGCACCTACCCAGCACCCTGCACAGGCCTGAGAGACTGAGCCCAGCCTGCACCTACCCAGCACCCTGCACAGGCCTGAGACTGAGCCCAGCCTGCACCTACCCAGCACCCTGCACAGGCCTGAGAGACTGAGCCCAGCCTGCACCTACCCAGCACCCTGCACAGGCCTGAGAGACTGAGCCCAGCCTGCACCTACCCAGCACCCTGCACAGGCCTGAGACTGAGCCCAGCCTGCACCTACCCAGCACCCTGCTCGGGCCTGAGAGACTGAGCCCAGTCTACACCTACCCAGCACCCTGCACAGGCCTGAGACACTGAGCCCAGCCTGCACCTACCCAGCACCCTGCACAGGCCTGAGAGACTGAGCCCAGCCTGCACCTACCCAGCACCCTGCACAGGCCTGAGAGACTGAGCCCAGCCTGCACCCAGCACCCTGCTCAGGCCTGAGAGACTGAGCCCAGCCTGCACCCACCCAGCACCCAGCACAGACCTGAGAGACTGAGCCCAGCCTGCACCCAGCACCCTGCACAGGCCTGAGAGACTGAGCCCAGCCTGCACCTACCCAGCACCCTGCACAGGCCTGAGAGACTGAGCCCAGCCTGCAACTACCCAGCACCCTGCACAGGCCTGAGAGACTGAGCCCAGCCTGCACCTACCCAGCACCCTGCACAGGCCTGAGAGACTGAGCCCAGCCTGCACCTACCCAGCACCCTGCACAGGCCTGAGAGACTGAGCCCAGCCTGCACCTACCCAGCACCCTGCACAGGCCTGAGACTGAGCCCAACCTGCACCTACCCAGCACCCTGCTCAGGCCTGAGAGACTGAGCCCAGCCTACACCTACCCAGCACCCTGCACAGACCTGAGAGACTGAGCCCAGCCTACACCTACCCAGCACCCTGCACAGGCCTGAGAGACTGAGCCCAGCCTGCACCCACCCAGCACCCAGCACAGACCTGAGAGACTGAGTCCAGCCTGCACCCAGCACCCTGCACAGGCCTGAGAGACTGAGCCCAGCCTGCACCTACCCAGCACCCTGCACAGGCCTGAGAGACTGAGCCCAGCCTGCACCTACCCAGCACCCTGCACAGACCTGAGAGTTGGAGCACTGCAGTGTATGTACGTAGTTACACCCACGCCCACCCAGCACCCTGCACAGGCCTGAGAGTCGGAGCACTGCAGTGTATGTACGTAGTTACACCCACGCCCACCCAGCACCCTGCACAGACCTGAGAGACTGAGCACTACAGTGTATATACGTAGTTACACCCACGCCCACCCAGCACCCTGCACAGACCTGAGAGACTAAGCACTGCAGTGTATATACGTAGTTACACCCACGCCCACCCAGCACCCTGCACAGACCTGAGAGACTGAGCACTGCAGTGTATATACGTAGTTACACCCACCCTGCACAGGCCTGAGAGACTGAGCACTGCCGTGTATATACGTAGTTACACCCACCCTGCACAGGCCTGAGAGACTGAGCACTGCAGTGTATATACGTAGTTACACCCACCCTGCACAGGCCTGAGAGACTGAGCACTGCAGTGTATATACGTAGTTACACCCACCCTGCACAGGCCTGAGAGACTGAGCACTGCCGTGTATATACGTAGTTACACCCACCCTGCACAGGCCTGAGAGACTGAGCACTGCAGTGTATATACGTAGTTACACCCACCCAGCACAGGCCTGAGAGACTGAGCACTGCAGTGTATATACGTAGTTACACCCACCCTGCACAGGCCTGAGAGACTGAGCACTGCCGTGTATATACGTAGTTACACCCACCCTGCACATACCTGAGAGACTGAGCACTGCAGTGTATATACGTAGTTACACCCACCCTGCACAGGCCTGAGAGACTGAGCACTGCCGTGTATATACGTAGTTACACCCACCCTGCACAGGCCTGAGAGACTGAGCACTGCAGTGTATATACGTAGTTACACCCACCCTGCACAGGCCTGAGAGACTGAGCACTGCCGTGTATATACGTAGTTACACCCACCCTGCACAGGCCTGAGAGACTGAGCACTGCCGTGTATGTAGCTAATCTGACGTGAGCTCCTGTAGAGGCGGGTGGGAGGGTTGCAGTTATACCGCGGGTTTCTGTGTCGGCGGCACCGTATGAAGCGGCGCAGAGAATAGACCTCATTTCCCTCTCTTACCTGTCCTGATAATTTTGAGGATCGTGTCAGTTTCATGGAGGAGATTTCCCTGGAGTTTTTCCCCTTCATGTTGGCTCTTTGTGACTGCAGAAAAACACAGGTATTCTCGTGTTAAGGTGCAACCCCACGAAGCCGGCTAAAAACCCACCTTCCCTAAACCATGTACCCATATCTCCTTAAACCGACCACTTCCATCCAGCTTAGTTTGTTTATTTGACTTCTTTTGTTAACCGGGAAATTAATCCCATATTGCCGTGGCGGCCAACTCCGGTCCTGAAGGGCCACCGGCAGGTCAGGTATTAGGGATATCCCTGCTTCAGCACAGGCGGCTCAGTCATTATGATTGAGCCACAGATTGAGCCACCTGTGCTGAAGCAGGGATATCCTTAAAACCTGACCTGTTGGTGGCCCTTGAGGACATATTGCATTACTTCTGAATGAGAAGTGTTTATCTATTAAATGTTTTCTTGACCCCGTCCTTATCAGAGTCGATAAAGATAAGGGGAGGGGGAACAAGGAGGTACTGTGCAAACTCATGTTGAATCCACGGCGATATCAGACAAAGCCAGAGGAAATCGAATCCCTCCCAAGTCTCCGCTCACCATGTTTACAAACTACATTTTAAGAATGACCTATGTCTGTATATATGTGTATTTCTACTTATATAGCACCACAAATGTACGCAGCACTTTGCAGAATTAGCAGGAGATTGTCTACAAAGGTTCAGAAGTGTGCTCCACAGGCTGGTAAAGAATGGGAATTAGGGAGGTCTGCCCCACAGAGCTTACGATCTAAATGGAATAATTGGGACACTTATACTCACTTAGTGGCATCAGATTGGGGTAAAAAAAAAAAAAAGTTAATCAATGACGCAGATGTAACCCCTTAAATGTGTCACTGCCGTTAGTATACTTTGCTCTTAGGAGGGACTGGTAAAAGCTGCTATTCCATTGCCCGAAGGGTCTCCAAACGCACTGCGATGCTGACTTCCTGGCAGTGAAAGGGTTAATATTCCTCTATTTTCCGTTCTCTTTTATAACATGTATTCTTTCCCATCCTTTACAATGCTCCACGTTGAAACCTCCATGACTTCCTCCTCGCTCAACACCTGTAATATCTCGGTATTAACGCGTTCCGCTTACCCCCTGCGGATCGCCCCTTATCCCCGGCCGCAGGTTATTTTTCCGGCTCAGGGTGTCGTAGATTTGCGTGATCACAGAGCTGCTTTGGCTGCTGAAGCTCGGGGCGTATAAAGCTGGTTCGGGGATCTCCCCCATGAAACGCAGGATAATCTTCCAAACAGCCAGCGAAGCCTAAAGTGAGGATGAGAAGGGACACTAAGTAGGGGTCCCCAACCTTTTTGTGCCCAAGGGCACACTTGAGAGTTCAGGAGAGAGTGGTGGGCACTAACCAATTAACGTATGCCATTTTTCATCCAACAAACCCTCACCCACAGCACAATACCCCACAATCCCCCCCCACAGCACAATACCCTACAATCCCCCCCACAGCACAATACCCCACAATCCCCCCCCACAGCACAATACCCTACAATCCCCCCCACAGCACAATACCCCACAATCCCCCCCCCCCCCCACAGCACAATACTCCACAATCCCCCCCAAAGCACAATACCCTACAACCCCCCCCCCCCACACACACACACAGCACAATACCCCAAATGCACAATGTGCACACACACTAACACACTTTAGCTTGTGGTGGATGCCCCCTGTGCCACGCCGGTCCTATGGAGTCTGGAGTATCACTACACATATATTTTCACACCCAGAGCATCATCACTTTGTATTTCCAAACAAGTTCAAATACAGACACGGAACCGATCCAGTGGCTGATCTGATTCCTCTGTTTCCTGGAGCCATCAAATATCTTTTTTTTTTGGGCCCTTATGGGACACTTTGAGTTAAACATTAAACTGTGATAGTGCGACCAGGGCATTACTGCACAGAAACTCCCATTATCTCTGTATTAATGAATACGTCTCATAATTAGCCAATGTTGCCACAATAACGGCTTTACGCAACATTTTGCTTTTGCTAGATAGAGCCCATATGTGCTGCGTAATTCTCTGCTTATCCACCTTGGCTCCGGTGTCCCGAGCAGAGGGTTGGAAAACACAGAGAGTATTTTAAAGGTTGTTAGTTGTACCAGGATCTTACACTAAGGAAGCAGAGCAACCCCTATGAGGACCTATTTTCCTAGGCGTGTTGGAATTATAAGCCACTTGTGGTTGTGCAGAGAGGAATAGGACTTACAACAACATCGCCGTGGTCTTCGTGGTACAGCAGAGGCTGGTGCAGTGGCTTTCGTGTGTGCGTGTCCGTGGCAGAGCCCTGGAAGTAGGTGGCAGCAAACTTGGGGAAGGTGAATTCCGCCAGGTGATCCATGTCCTTCTCCGGTGCAAGGTCCATGGGAATCGTGTCCAGATCAATCTCATCCAAAAGCTGCCGAAGAAACACAGCCCGCAGGCACAAGTCAGACCCCCGACCACACAGCTACTGTCACAACTCTGCCGACCAAGTCCTCTTATCCTTATGACTGCCCTGTGCCCCTCTCGTACTGCTGCAGTACCTACCACAGAAGGTAAGAAACCAAACACTCGTTCCACCATCTCCAAGTTGTCCTTCTCTTGTTGCTTTAACAAATCTTGCTGCATCATCTTGCGCTTCTCTGCCTGCTCCATCTCCTGCCGGGTCATGCACTCCTGCCATTAAGGAGAGAGCTTAAGGACACAGAACGCATAATAATGATGACAGAACCCCATCTCAGGTCGGCTTTACTGGTGACCGTCCTTACCCGTCTCTTTATCCCCTGATATCGCTTGCGGGCCAGCATGCCCCTGGTAAAAGTTTGCAGCACCAGCACAGCCTTCTTCTGCTGTGCCACCCTCTTCCGCAGCAGATATCCCCGGCTCTGCGCTTGCAGTTGGGTAATGACCTTCCGTGACCTCTGATATTGCTCACAGAGCTGCCGGCCTCGCACCAAAGCCTGCAGCCTCTGGAAACCATGTCGCATCTGGGATAAGGGAAATAATTGGTTACATAGTTACATAGTAGATGAGGTTGAAGAAAGACATGCGGCCATCAAGTTCAACCTATGCTAAATTTAGACGACACATAGGCTGCTTAGGCTGGGGACAGGAGGAACCTGAGGGGGTTGGCGGGGTTTTGGGCCCACGCATACAGCCGGAGGCGGGGGGTTAGAAAGTGGACGTGGCACTCCGGTCTGCAGTAACCCCTCTAGGAAGGTGCGCGAGTCGGGGGACATGGCGTCTTTGATCTCTTGGAGCAAACGGTCTGGAATTCGTGGGGTGGTGTAGCCCATGAGGCGCATGATCACCTCAGGTTTCACCCATTCCGACCGTTCGTGGTCCAGGAGATCCCCGACTCGGGTCATCCGTGCCTGGCAAAAGCGGCGAATGATTTTGGGGGACTCCAACATCCGTGCACCCTGAAGTACTCATACTCAGAACGGAACAATGCAAGAGATATATAACAGGTGGGAGGCAGAGGAGGTTACTTTTGCATAGGTCTTCCTGCCGTGGTAACCCCTCCAGGTTGCTTGAAGTTTCACTGCGGCCTGTCTCTGTCTCAGGAAACGTTTCCTGCAACAGAAAACGGGGCAGACATTTAAAGGGGCGATTCCCCCTAGTGTGCTAGCGGCAGTGACGTGTTTAAGGGGTCACATCTAGAGTATTGCAGCCGTTTTACCAAAATCTCACAGCTATAAGTATTTTATAACCTTTTTACGTTAGTTTTAAACACGGTGAGATGAGACTTGGGTGGGGGGGTGATTTCCTCTAGTTGCTCCCTTTGGTCCGATTTAACAGCACACAAGAGTTTGCCCAGGCAGCCCCCCCCCCTCTTTCACCCCTCATTATTGGCTCTCTGATAAGGACACAGTGGGCTAAGGGTACAGAAAACAAAGAGGGCCCCATTTGTAATTAATTTTCAAGGAAACAAAGCAGTAAAATCCTTGCTTTTATCATGGTTAGATGCGTTTGAGAAAGCCAAGTTAATTGTTAAAAAGGCTTTTTTGGGCCAGCTATATAAGATTGGGCATTCAAAGAGGACCTAACACAAGCGATAATCCCAGTTAAATCATGTGAACTAACACTAAAACGCAGCATCTTCAATCAGCAATATATTTATCAACATATTTGTATTTATTTATACAGATTTACCATGGAAATCAAAACCTTATTAGGTAGAACAGTAAAGGAGACATATGCCACGCTCAATAGCACTCCATTTTGACACATATACATAAATACATATATATATATTTTGTGGGGGCTCAGGGGTTCCCAAAAAGAGCTTGCTGGGGTTCTGTGTTTTGTTAGAACAATAAAAGGAGACACAACTCTATTCTGAAAACGACATTGGGTATTTGATATACATAACCCACCGGTCCTTAAACCCTCGCATAACCTTCTGGATCAGAACGGCTTTGGAGATGAGGGCTTTCTCACGTTCCACCTCCAGTTTGGTGTCATGATTATCCTGTGCAAAGAAACGGCAAATGATAGAACACAACATCATATCTCATTTATCTCATCCTTTTAATAGTTGTTTTTATTTATATAGTGCCCACAGTATACCCAGCACTTTACTAAGAGACAATACAGCACAGGGATATTGTAATACGATAAGTGCAAGAAACAGTCAGAAAATACTAAAGGAAATCCCTGCCCCGGAGAGCTTACAATCTAAGTGGTATGTTGGGAGAAGTTACAGAGACAGCAGGTGAGGGAATAAGTGCAGTAGATGGCAGTGCTTGGGCACAGTGGTTGGTAGGAGTGACTGTGGGTGTGGGACAAGAGCTATGAGTCCAGGTTTGGAATTTAAGAGGCGAGTTTTAAGGTTTGACTGAAAGGAGGGGAGAGAAGGTGCACGGCGTATACTGGAGTTCCACAGCTAAGCAAATATAGATCGTATGAAATTGCTTATAAATAAAGCTGTGGATCCAATACACATAAAAACAAAGGTTTGGAAATGCAGAGATGTTTTGGCTATGCTATATAACTCTACCATGTTAGTTTTACCTTTAGGAAGAGTTTAGTTTTTCCGACCTTCCAGTCATCATCTTTTCCAATCAAGGCCTTAATAATATCGATACAGCAAGCGAGAGGATCCTCCTGCAGACATAGAGAGACCTTTCTAATGCATAGCGGAGTCAAGAAAACTGCAATGTGTTTGCTGGCCCATCTGGCAGCTAAAGGGTTACACAAATTTAAATACACAGCATGCAATGTAACTCAGAAAGAGCACAGACTGCAGGATAGAGGCCCACAGTGTGAGAATCCCTCTACTGCAGGAACCCTGTAACTGTAGCGCCGTTTCTGGAGAGCTGTGCGCGCTGGGGGGGGGGGGGAGGGGGGGGGAGTAAATATCCTTCCTCCCACCTTGTTGCGGTTGGGAGACGCCATTGGTAGCAGCACCCGATATCGATGGTAGAATTCAGTGAAGCTGTATCGGATTGGATATCCTGCCTTCCGGATTCGTATCGTCTCCATCATTCCAGAGTATTGCAGCTGCCGGATACATAGTTCCCGATCAAACAGCTACGGAAAGACAGGGACACCAACTGAGCAAGAAAGCCACATGGGACCCCCCAGTGCACATGGTCCAGGCACAGAGAATGTGCACTGTATGGGAATGTCCTTGAGTGCACAAAGCTTACACAGCACAGGTCACAACCAGAGTGTACACATTTAGGGTTGCCAGGTGTTCAGTATTGAACCAGACTGTCCTGTATTTGGACACTCTGTCCAGTACAAAATGAGAGATGATACTGGACATGTATGTGTATACCGGTATTACCTCTCTGGGCGTGTATGTGTATACCGGTATTACCTCTCTGGGCGTGTATGTGTATACCGGTTTTACCTCTCTGGGTGTGTATGTGTATACCGGTATTACCTCTCTGGGCGTGTATGTGTATACCGGTTTTACCTCTCTGGGCGTGTATGTGTATACCGGTATTACCTCTCTGGGCATGTATGTGTATACCGGTATTACCTCTCTGGGCATGTATGTGTATACCGGTATTACCTCTCTGGGCGTGTATGTGTATACCGGTATTACCTCTCTGGGCATGTATGTGTATACCGGTATTACCTCTCTGGGCATGTATGTGTATACCGGTATTACCTCTCTGGGCGTGTATGTGTATAACGGAATTACCTCTCTGAGCATGTATGTGTAAACCGGTATTACCTCTCTGGGCATGTATGTGTATACCGGTATTACCTCTCTGGGCGTGTATGTGTATACCGGTATTACCTCTCTGGGCGTGTATGTGTATACCGGTATTACCTCTCTGGGCGTGTATGTGTATACCGGTATAACCTCTCTGGGCGTGTATGTGTACACCGGTATTACCTCTCTAGGCGTGTATGTGTACACCGGTATTACCTCTCTGAGCGTGTATGTGTATACCGGTATTACCTCCCTGGGTGTGTATGTGTATACCGGTATTACCTCTCTGGGTGTGTATGTGTATACCGGTATTACCTCTCTGGGCGTGTATGTGTATACCGGTATTACCTCTCTGGGCGTGTATGTGTATACCGGTTTTACCTCTCTGGGCGTGTATGTGTATACCGGTATTACCTCTCTGGGCATGTATGTGTATACCGGTATTACCTCTCTGGGCATGTATGTGTATACCGGTATTACCTCTCTGGGCGTGTATGTGTATACCGGTATTACCTCTCTGGGCATGTATTTGTATACCGGTATTACCTCTCTGGGCATGTATGTGTATACCAGTATTACCTCTCTGGGCGTGTATGTGTATAACGGAATTACCTCTCTGAGCATGTATGTGTAAACCGGTATTACCTCTCTGGGCATGTATGTGTATACCGGTATTACCTCTCTGGGCGTGTATGTGTATACCGGTATTACCTCTCTGGGCGTGTATGTGTATACCGGTATTACCTCTCTGGGCATGTATGTGTATACCGGTATTACCTCTCTGGGCGTGTATGTGTATAACGGAATTAACTCTCTGGACGTGTATGTGTGTACCGGTATTACCTCTCTGGGCATGTATGTGTATACCGGTATTACCTCTCTGGGCGTGTATGTGTATACCGGTATTACCTCTCTGGGCGTGTATGTGTATACCGGTATAACCTCTCTGGGCGTGTATGTGTATACCGGTATTACCTCTCTGGGTGTGTATGTGTATACCGGTATTACCTCTCTGGGTGTGTATGTGTATACCGGTATAACCTCTCTGGGCGTGTATGTGTACACCGGTATTACCTCTCTGGGTGTGTATGCGTATACCGGTATTACCTCTCTGGGTGTGAATGTGTATACCGGTATTACCTCTCTGGGCGTGTATGTGTATACCGGTATTACCTCTCTGGGTGTGTATGTGTATACCGGTATTACCTCTCTGGGAGTGTATGTGTACACCGGTATTACCTCTCTAGGCGTGTATGTGTACACCGGTATTACCTCTCTGGGCGTGTATGTGTATACCGGTATTACCTCTCTGGGTGTGTATGTGTATACCGGTATTACCTCTCTGGGTGTGTATGTGTATACCGGTATTACCTCTCTGGGTGTGTATGTGTATACCGGTATTACCTCTTTGGGTGTGTATGTGTATACCGTTATTACAGCTCTGGGCGTGTATGTGTATACCGGTATAACCTCTCTGGGCGTGTATGTGTATACCGGTATTACCTCTCTGGGTGTGTATGTGTATACCGGTATTACCTCTCTGGGTGTGTATGTGTATACCGGTATAACCTCTCTGGGCGTGTATGTGTACACCGGTATTACCTCTCTGGGTGTGTATGCGTATACCGGTATTACCTCTCTGGGTGTGAATGTGTATACCGGTATTACCTCTCTGGGCGTGTATGTGTATACCGGTATTACCTCTCTGGGTGTGTATGTGTATACCGGTATTACCTCTCTGGGAGTGTATGTGTACACCGGTATTACCTCTCTAGGCGTGTATGTGTACACCGGTATTACCTCTCTGGGCGTGTATGTGTATACCGGTATTACCTCTCTGGGCGTGTATGTGTATACCGGTATTACCTCTCTGGGTGTGTATGTGTATACCGGTATTACCTCTCTGGGAGTGTATGTGTACACCGGTATTACCTCTCTAGGCGTGTATGTGTACACCGGTATTACCTCTCTGGGCGTGTATGTGTATACCGGTATTACCTCTCTGGGTGTGTATGTGTATACCGGTATTACCTCTCTGGGTGTGTATGTGTATACCGGTATTACTTCTCTGGGCGTGTATGTGTATACCGGTATTACCTCTCTGGGCGTGTATGTGTATACCGGTATTACCTCTCTGGGTGTGTATGTGTATACCGGTATTACCTCTCTGGGTGTGTATGTGTATACCGGTATTACCTCTCTGGGTGTGTATGTGTATACCGGTATTACCTCTCTGGGTGTGTATGTGTATACCAATATTACAGCTCTGGGCGTGTATGTGTATACCGGTATTACCTCTCTGGGCGTGTATTTGTATACCGGTATTACCTCTCTAGATATGTATGTGTATACCGGTATTACCTCTCTGGGCGTGTATGTGTATACCGGTATTACCTCTCTGGACGTGTATGTGTATACCGGTATTACCTCTCTGGGCGTGTATGTGTATACCGGTATTACCTCTCTGGGCGTGTATGTGTATACCGGTATTACCTCTCTGGGTGTGAATGTGTATACCGGTATTACCTCTCTGGGCATGTATGGATATAGTGACCTGACCAGTTTGAGGGGCTGCGGGATTTCCCCGAACAGAGAGAGAGCAGAGCTGCTCCTAGGGGGCTAGGCAGCTTCCTCCGTCCTTATTGGTGGCTGCTGGTAATGCAGCCAACCTGGAGGTGGTGTCAGGATCCTGGGGTGGGGCCAAGGAGAGGAGGAAACAGCGTGGAGCGGAGGTATGTGTGTTTGTGCCTTTCCCCATTGTGTCCAGTATTTTTGCAGAAGCCATCTGATAACCCTAAGTTTACTCAATACACATGAGCCCCGGATTTCAGGGATCTCACAGCATTTATCAATTAGACAATGCTCACTGCACTGTTAAAGCAACAGTCACCCCACCCCACCCCCCCTCAAAATGTCACTGATAGTTCACGTTGTGCTGATCTATTTCTACTAATATTTTTCCCGAAATCTACATTTGTGCTGAGTATTCATCTGTTTTATATTTCATTGCATCGGCTGTTACCATGGCAACCTGCGTTGTCCTGGTGGCCATTTTCACCTCCCAGCGAGACACATTTTCAGCATTGGAAATTCATTGGAATACCAATCACAGACGTTAAAACAGCGGCAACACGACTTTGCCAAGGAAGCGAGACATTTAGTTTTTTATGGTGAGCAAACCACAAAGATAGCCAAAATCAGATAGCACTCCAGTTTTAACCTACAAAAGAAAATGTATTAGAGAATCAACGTTTCGGTGCAAAATGACACCTTCCTCGGGACATGATTGTGTCATTTTTGCACCGAAGCACTGAATACCACACATTGGGGAGCCCACGAGGACCCTTACTGCTACCGGCGTCTGTCTTACTTGGTCACACACGCGTGTTATTCCAGTCCTGCTGTAAGTAGGGTTTTGGGTTTTAACCCCTTGATGACGCGCTGCAGCAGGCTCCGTTTGTTTTATTAAATAGTTATTTTATTTTCAGCTTGTTTGTTTAGTGTTATGTCTCTTGTTATGTGTTCTATGTTATTTGTTCAATTTTAATATTACGTATTACACTATTATTTTCTTTTTGTTTCTGTCCCTATGTCACGGACCCCCGGATTTGAGATCTTTCAGTGATTGGACCATTTGGATTCTCTCCCCCTTCATTTGTTTGGACTCTATTTGGGACCTGAAAAAGAAAAAAACCTGGCGCCAAAAGTTCAAATGGAAAGTCCTGTGATCCTCAAGAAATCTGCACACATGCTTGACAGGCCATGAAACGAGAAAAAGAAAAACAAACACAAATCATAGCGTAACACTGCAGGGTAAAACAGTACTACACTAAAAAACATAAACAGTGACACTCCTAGTGACAATTATAGTATAAACAATTTATTAAAACTAGGACTATGCCATAAAATAAGCACTGAAATAATATGAGAACAGCTGGTCATCCGGTGGTGGAAAAATCAGAGCCCTACTTACAAAAAGCAGGGTGAAAACATGCGATGGAATAACAGAGTCCTCTCAGCGCAGGAGGTAATCCTTGCAGAGTTTGAGCTCTGCTCCGCCTGTACTCACGCCCGAAAATCCCTTCAGAGGTAAACAGGAACAGTGCCGGTGATAGAGGCTGGTCTTCAGGGTGCACAGCGCAACAGCACGTGTGGCCGGCTCCCCTCACTTCCTCCTCCTGGTTCACAGGCTGTCTTAGTGCGCCTGCGCGTGAGTGTGCCCGTACACTTAAAGGGACAGGGGCTGCGGTCTGATTGCCGGGAGCTACCAGAACTTGAAAGCTCTAGACCAAATGTCCAACATAAAAGTTCAATGCCAAACTCAGAGTGACTGTGTCACCTGCCCTACGCGTTTCGTAGATGTGAATCTACTTCCTCAGGGGCTACAAACAGATACCTCATGACACACTAATATACCCTATCCAATTAAAAATTAATTAGCAATTTAAAGCGATATCGCCTACATGTCATTAGTATCAAATCACTATGCTCACATAACTCGCACAACCTGACAGACATACATAAACATTACATAACATAAAATAAATGACCACATACCATTATGATATCTCAACAAAGTGCTTAACTTTATACAATATAAATACAAAATTTTTTTTTGGAATACCAAAAATTGGCCAAGTATCATTCAAAACTCCCACGGTGTTTCTAATCCAATAATTCAATCCCTCAAAGATTCCAAATGAGCACTAGTTGGACTGGCAACAGACAGGTATAATATTACCCAATTTACTTGAATCAACACATACTACTATTTATAACCTATATTAAGTCACAAAGTTTCATATATATTAATAATACCGGTACTTCAGTTACCAAAAAAGGAACCCAGCTCAAAATCAATATTAAGCCCGTTAGGAGAAAGAGTTTTAAGTTCATATATCTAAAAGGCCTCTCGTCTATTGATGTGTTAAACTTATCTCCACCTCGCCAATTCGGTGTACACAATTCAATAGGTTGACAAACAAGGCCTTTGGGATTTTTATCATGGTGAACCAAAAAATGGTGATCAAGCAGATATAAGCAGTCTCTTAATAATGAAAGTCTTATCTGTTCCTTGGAGGGAAAATCTTCTCTGGTTCAGCTCCCTTCCCTCAGGGTGTGTCAGCATTCAGGTTCAGAAGTTTCCCCTGTATCTTGTAAGCAGCTCTGCTGTTTCTTCTGGCAGGGCTTAAGACTGTTGTGAGAGTCATAGACAATCTCTGCTCTCTCTCCCAAGTTCAGCTCTCAGTCAGAGCTAAGGAGTTACTTCCTGTCTCAAAGGCAAGGTTTTTCGACCACCTCTAATCAGGCAGGTGGTGTTAGTTAATTTGCTACCAGTAGTTAACCACCACACTGCTGGATTAGAGGCACATTTGTGAACAGGGATAAGTCCCCTGTTACATACCTATCCTGTTTGTGGGAAGCTCGGGCTTACCACGGCCAAAGCCCATCCTTCCACTCTCATTCGAGATCTTTCTGTGACTTGAATGAGAGTGGATGGAGGAGGAGAACCCTCTGTCCCGCTGGGATTGGAGCCCTTTCTCCAGTTTATTTTTGTCTCCTCCCGAAGGTGCTTGAGATCAGCACTCCTCAGTCACTCGAGGAGGACTTTTTCCACGTAAAGTCTTTTTATCGCGTGCGCTGTCATGAGATTTCTGTTGCGTCGGGCACTCCTCTTTTTGTAGACAAAGTGTATGGCAACAGTTGTAGAGCAGCTAGGACTAGCCCTTAGAGTTTTCTGCTCTTGAAGAGGTCTTTCTGCAGTTTCTCCACACCACGGAGTCGCCAGTTCAGCTTCTTTGGGACTGAGTTGCACCTCCACCTCCTTTTCCAGAGAACGTCCTATTTTTTCAGCTTCCTCAGCTAAGGATTCTTCTGGCTTTGATTCTGTTTGTTGCCTGTTGGGCAGCTGTAGGTTTTGCTAGTGCTTTCTTAGGTGGCTCAAACTTCGTAATTTTGTTTTGAAGTTGCGTGGAGTCCCCAACTCTCACTGTACCCTTGTCCTCATGGGCATTAGTTACTGTGGGATACTGGTGCTTGGGCAGAGCCAATACCTTTTTCCGTATTGGAGGAATCTGTAAGTTACTGGCCTGCAGAGTCTCAACCTGTTTGTGTGCGTCTTGCAAGTCTCTTCTCAGGGAATCTATCTGCGCACTTTGCTTCCTCTGAGTCTGTATCAGAGTCTCCTTCATATTCTGGAGCTCTGTAATTTTTGTTGTCAAGGTTGCCGCTGCGTCTGTTTTCTCCTTGGTGTACTGACTCAAGGAAATGGAACAGTCTCTCTGTCTCTCCAGCTCTTGCTCCAGTTTCTGAGCCTTCTCACGCTCCCTCTCATACAGAGTCACCTGGTATCGAAGCTCCGCTTCCAATGATGCTCTGAAGACATGCAGCGTGGCCTTTAGCTCCTCATACTGCTCTGTGGGGACGTACTGGGTATTCAGACGTTCCTGCAGTGCTTGTACCTCTTTAGCAGCCTGCAGTTTTTCTTCCTGTAGCGTTTGCTGCTTCTCCTCAGCATATTGGAGGTGTGTACGCAGACCTTGCAGTTGGTTCTGCAGTCGGTGCTCTGCTTCAAACTTTTCCTTGACTTCTTCTGTCAACTGAAAATTTTCTTCTTTCAGTTTTAAGTTTTCTCTTTTTAATCTTGAATTTTCTCTTTTTTCAGTCTCTGTATTCTTCAGGGCTTCTTTGCAGTCCTCCTTCCATTTACGCACATCTGCTTTGAGAATGACACTCTGCTGGCGTGAGACTTCCTTCTCTAGGTTGAGGGTCTGAAGCTCCTTCTGAGAGACTTTGAGATCTCTATCAAGATTACCAATAGTTTCTTTAGCAATGTCCAGCTCCTCAGTGAGACTGTGTAGTTCCTTTCTGGAAACTTCCAGGTCTGTGCGGCAGCTGTTGGTCTCATGATGTGAGGCATCAAGCTCTATACGAAGAGTGTGAACCTCTTGCTGGAAGACTGTCATCTGCTTCAGTGCCTCCTCATACTTCCGCTTTAGCGTAGCCACCATTTTATCAGATTGGCTCTGCTTTTCATCCATAGCAGAAATAGTAGCCTTTGCAGTATCTAGCTCAGTCTTGAGATCCTCCAATTTGGTCTTGGCCGCAGAGTAAATTGCGAGCACAGTCTTCTGTAGCTCAGCATTATTTTTTCTCTCCCTTTCCAATTCTTCACAGAGCAGATCACAGTCATGCCTTTGCAATTTTCAGGACGTCTTCAGGGCTGGTCAAGGGACCATCACTCACTGGTTCCGGCTCCGCTTCCCTGGGATGATTGGTTGAGGGTTCCTTACTGTTGGCACCGGACAGACACTTCTTTGGGGTACACGACTTCTGCCTTGGGCCCTCTGGATATTCGGTTAACCGCGGGACGAATTCTCCATTTTCTCTAGGCCGCAGGGCAACTCGGTCCCCCTTTTCCTCAACAGGATCTGCGGACGTGTCTGTTCCTTCTACGGTAAGTGAAGAACTGCTTTTCTTTTTTCACCTTTTTGATTTGGATGACACCGTCCCTTCAGGGATATTGGGGTCTCCATCTTCATTTGAAATTTTAGCGGCTTCATTATATACGCAAGGCTTTTCTTGCAGTTGCTTTAGCTGACAGAAATATTGGGTGATCTGCTGCTCCCGCTCTGTCTCCTGCTGATCATATTCGTCAAAGAGAGCGGTCTTTTCTGATCGGGCCGAGTTCAGGCACCCCCACCATTCTTGGGGTGTTTTGTGGTTTGACTCGGTTCGGGTTCCCCGTAAGAGATGTCTTCCTTTTTATTAGACTGGAAGGGCCACTCTTCCGTGGGGTAGGGTTCATTACAGGAACGCTGCATCTTGTCCTCCATTTTTAGGCTATCAGCTGTAATTTTCTTCCTGACCTCAGGAGGCACTATTGCAGCTGTTGCCACTGTATTTGCTAGAACCCCCAATTGTGGTAGTCCTACAGATGGGCATATTTTGCTTGTAGAGGTCGTAGCTCTCACAGGCATCTCTGTAGACTTTTCTTTCTTGGGATTTTTTTTTTTTTCATATCAGCAGTGCTGTGCATGCATTTTCTCTTATCAGGTATACAAGATGTGCAGTTGCTAGGTAAAAAAAAAGTCTATTTGCTCTACACCATTTACTTGCTAGGTACAATCTCTCCGCTTCAGCAACAGAATTTGGTTTTCTGCCTGAGTTCAGTAATTTTCAGTCTCATCTTTGGGTATTATGGCATTCACACTTCACACTTTGGGTGTCTGTTTTTGCTCCCAAAATATATATAGGCAGACTTTTTTACTTGCAGAAAAAAAACATTCTTTGCAGTGGACTATTTCTTTCATTCCCGGCAGGGTGACTCAACATTCAGCAATTGGTTTTGAAAAACCTTTTACACAGTTCAGAAATCACTTTTTCCCCTATAGGGCAATTTTACACTCAGCATTTGTTTGCTAAAAATTCCCTTGCTTCAGCACAGTCTTGTATCAATTTTCACACTTTTCTGCATATACTCCATTCACAGCTGGTAGCCCTATGCGGTGTGGCAACCTTTATTTGCAAAATCAGTACCACTCGTGGGTCCCCATCTGTATTCACTGCTTCAGCGAAACTTTTGAAAACAACAAACACCTATCCCTTTTTTAAGGGCTGACTCACTTCTTGAACCCTGACTATGGCTGAAAGGAAAAAAACCCTATTTCAATGACCATATTACACTTTGTGATAGGCAAAATAAGGTTTAGCTACTTCAGCAGTCTCTTCTGGGTTTTTGTAAGTTTCAGTGCAGTGTGGTTTCAGTGGTGTTTCTCTAAGTTTCTCAGACTGTTTGTAGGCAAAAAGCATAAAAAAAAATTCACATAAAAATCTCTGGTCCTTTTTAACTACAAGGACACCTCTTATCCCACTTCTGACACCAAATGTAGACGGACGTTCACAGAGGTACACAATTGGAGGCTTTTATAAGGTGAAATTATAATAGGCTTTATTGTGCCTTTTCCTTTTTCATCAGGAAATCATCCAAACACAGGGGGGGGAGAAAGCTTCTATTCACTTGGGAGTATTTCTAGTGAAAATACCATGCAATTAATTCACAACTCCCCAAGTCAAGCATGTCTTGCAGCCCCAAAACATATAGCATGAAATAAGCAGATATAAGCAGTCTCTTAATAATGAAAGTTTTATCTGTTCCTTGGAGGGAAAATCTTCTCTGGTTCAGCTCCCTTCCCTCAGGGTGTGTCAGCATTCAGGTTCAGAAGTTTTCCCTGTGTCTTGTAAGCAGCTCTGCTGTTTCTTCTGGCAGGGCTTAAGACTGTTGTGAGAGTCAAAGACAATCTCTGCTCTCTCTCCCAAGTTCAGCTCTCAGTCAGAGCTAAGGAGTTACTTCCTGTCTCAAAGGCAGGCTTTTTCTACCACCTCTAATCAGGCAGGCGGTGTTAGTTAATTTGCTACCAATAGTTAACCACCACACTGCTGGATTAGAGGCACATTTGTGAACGGGGATAAGTCCCCTGTTACAGGGACCTATTGGACTTTTTGGGCGCTGGTCTGTATATGTTCTTTGTGCTTTCTCTGGTGTTGTTCTGCTAGTGTTCCTGGCTGCCCTGCACACATTGTGTACTGTTATATGTTCTATCTAGTTTCTATATTGGTTGTATTTTTATTTTTATGGTTTGTAGCGCCTAAGCACTTTCTTTTGTGTTGTTAGCTGAGTACACTTTTGGCGCTATATAAATAAAGACATACAATACAATAAAAGACAAAGGCTACGGAAAAGGTGTGGGTGCTGGTATTACGACCTTCATCACCGATGGAGGGGGGCGGACTGGTGGTTAATTTGGAGGAATGTGAGGGGTCCAAGAAGACGCGCTGCTGGGTCAGGGCCAGCTGCGGAGGGCAGGGGCGTACTCCTAAAAGTGACCCTAAGTCAGGGGGGGCGCGGGAGCTTGCAGAGACCCCACGCCCTTCCCTGAGGCATTAAAATGAAATGCCGAGGGATCGCGTGAGGCCTCTGCAACCGGGGGTTCAGACGCGTTGATGTGACGCGTAGCCAAGGCAACACTGCGTCAAATGACACCGCGATGTCATGCGGAGTGACATCACACTGCCATCTCCATGGTAACTGGGTCACGTGACGTCACGTAACCCCACAGTGTCATTTGACGCCGCCGAGCAAGGTGAGTGGGTGCGAAAGCGAGGGGGAGCAGGCAGGGGGGCGCAGCTCGAAATTTTTTGCGCTCCCCTGCCCTAAGTAATACGAACCATGAGTGCTCATTGGGTCAGGCAGCGGTGGTGAGCAGAAGTGGGGTCACTGGATGGGGGTCACTGGAGGACCAGGTCCAGGAGGTTGCGGTCTATGTTTTAATAAAATCCTGGGGCCATTTGTACCCAACCAAGGTGTCTGTATTTATTTGGGCGAGATATTGCAGGGGCGCTCAACTCCAGTTCTCACGCCCCTTCCCCTCCAGGTCAGGTTTTCAGAATATCCCAGCTTCAGCACAGGTGGCTCAATCAGTCCCTGCTTCAGCACAGGTGGCTCAATCAGTCCCTGCTTCAGCACAGGTGGCTCAATCAGTCCCTGCTTCAGCACAGGTGACGCAGTCTTTGACTGAGCCTCTGATTGCGTCACCTGTGCTGAAGCTGGGATATCATAAAACCTTGACCTGTTGGAGGTGGGGAGGGAGGGGGGAGTGCTTGATGACTGTAGTTGAGACCCCCCAGGTTATTGAATGGAATAGGCAAGAGTAAAGGGTACAAGGGTCATGTATTAGCATGTACACTATGGTCATGACATGAAGTCAGTGAGAGGTTAAACACAAGCACGTACCAGCGGCTTCTTGAGGTCATTGGGTTTGATGCAGCGGATAAAATAAGGCTGGCAGTTCCCCAGGATTCTCATCAGCTGCTCCAGGGACTGCTTGAACTGTCCGCCCAGAGTGGGCAGAGACTTTGTGTCGGAAATCTGCACGGAACCAGAGAGATAAATAGATCCATTGCAATTATCACCTGAAGGAGTCCATCCTTTCAATGCGACAGTGGGGATCGGGACACTACGGCACGGAAACAACCATTGAAGTTCATGGTGGGATAGTGCCCCGATCAGCACTATCACAGTGTAATGAATAATCCTTCATGTGTTTTGTATTAGTAGCTTTGGATGAAGGGCTTAGTCTATTTATCAAGGTCTCCCAGCTGCAAAACTAGGACAGAACTGGAGTCAACAGCAGATCCAGAATTATTAAAGAAAATAAATCAGGTTTTTTTCCCTTTCATAAATATGGTGCAATTTATTGCACTGTTATTGCTCCAGTTTTGCACCTTGGTGACTCAAACAGGCCCCTTAAAATTCCCAAGCACAGATTTCTCTCTGACTCCCTGAAACAATCACAAGTTACAGTCAGAAATACCACGTTCTACACGGACCTTTGTTTAAAACTTGCACTGTATGTGACACTGTACTGTACTATATATACTATACTATATATACTATACTGTACTATATATACTATACTGTACGTTTGCTTCCAGTGTGGCTGGAAATATAGTTCTTTGCAATGGCCTCTAGAAACAAAGAAGAAATCTGCAACCCACCAAATATAATTGTTTCTCTCAAATGCAAAACTACTAGTATGTTAGATGTTTTTCTTTTCTTCCTGAAAATCAACATTTGACCCTATTAGCCGGTGCTATACACACTTGAAATCGTTTGCAGCATTTCTTACCAGAGGATTAAACAATCATTCACTTTTACTTCAGTCCTCTAAAAAGAAAAGTTACACAAATTATAACGTTCCAAGTGACTATACTATCCCCAAATGAAAATGCATTTTAAGGCAGGGGTCTTCGGAGGAAACCACACAAATTAAGAACGTGGCTGACACGAGGAGTCTGTGGTTTCAGGGTTTATCTTCTCATTGAAGGTATAGAAGGTTTTGTGGTGGATAACCATATACAAAGACCCTTGAGAAACAGAACGCAAGAGCATTGCATCCCCTTCTCGCATGAGTTTACAATCTCATTTTATACCCTGCAAACGGGAGGACAGACAAAAGGCAATATCTGGATCCAAGTACTGTGTATGTGAAGCCGGAGAGGAGATGGGACAAACCTTGAGTGAATGGTTAGGGCCTGCGTGTCGGATGGTCCCACGGGTGGAGGAGGTTGGGCTTTTCTCCACCTGGAAGACCTGCTTCAGGAATTTGCTGGTGGAGGAATGGATTAAGAGAAGGAGGTCTGTGCTCAACAAATCCCGGTTTTTGTCCAGGAACCCTGAATAAGGGAAGAAAATTACCGTCACTGATTTTTAACATGGTTACCCCCAACCACAGATGTGTTCTAAAAAGGCCACATCTGGCAAAATGTGTTCTTATACACCGCCAAGATGGAATAAGAAGTACTCACAGGAGTACCAAGTAACATCTACACAAAGAACCATCAAAGTATTATCTTGTTACTAAATAGAGCACACCCATGATCAAATGCGCACACCGTAGAAACTAGCAATACTATGTAACCATGCTGTAAAATGGCTGCAGTCATCTCTCCTGCTGACAGTAAGGCCTGGTAAGTTATGGGCATGCCAGCAGTAATTATGGAGGTTTACCCTCACACCCTGGTGAGGTGCCCTATGTGTGGATGGGAGTGGTCATATACTCTGAGTCCACCCTTAGTGACATCAGAGATGTGCCCGCCCCCTGGAGATATAAGGCACAGCACTGTTCAAAAGTTAGGTTCTGTTAGGAGTTGTTGGAGGAATATAGTTCAGAAAGGTGGTGGAAGGACCAAGTCTGAGTGCAGACTTGGAAGAATACCGCTTATGACACTGTGACCAGGGACCTGGCACAGCGACTGTCTCCCTACGAGTAGATAGGTGATCCCCAATTAAAGAGAGGCTACCTTTTAAAGGGAAGTGCGGTGAACATGGGCGGCTGAGTACACCTACTGTGAGGGGCAGCTGGCCCGCCACCGCAATAAAGATGATCCTGTTCAATCATACCCTCATGTGTAAGTGTGGAGTGATTACGCTGAGGGGTGCACCACAGAGGAGTTCCTCACCAGGACCATCCACAAGCGGACGCTGGGATCCTGATGAGGTGGAGGCGCTGCACTGGACGTAGGTAGGACTCAAGCACACTACCTCAGCTGCCTGTCTGGGTTGGCAATCCCCACACACCATCATGCGGGAGACTCTGGAGTCCTGTTGCCAACAGGTGCACCACCAGACACTACACTGTAATGGGGACTGGTTAGACCACAGGGGCCAATGTGAGATTGGGTGGGTCAGGCCAGGCCAGAAAATCCGTTACATTTGGAGGCGCTGCTGAGGAGACCTGTCAACAGGACAGGCTTTTGCTAGGCCACTTGGAAACAGGGAGAGTGTCTGCTGCCACTTTGTGCTGCGTTGGGACGGACCTAGGGGTAGTCAGGGGGCTGATGGAGAATAGTCAGCTCGCAGGGACGACCTAGGGGCCTGAAAGGAGTTGGAGGTTTGGAGAGGGGCTATAGCTATACAGGTCACCTTGAGGCAGTGCTAGTTGGTAAGATGCCCGGAAGGAAAACCTGTCAAAGAGGTCAGGAATCCTGGAGAGGGTCTGCGCTAGGCTAGCCAACAGTAGGTAGACTCCCAAGTACTGCATGGGAGCTCCAGAGTACTCTAGCCCATTCCAGACCACTTACCGAAGGGAGCACAGACTGGGAGGAAGGAGATACAGCAGACACAGAGAGAGTGAGCCTAGCCTGAGGTAGTGCATACACGAGTCCAGCCTACATTAGGTACACATGGTGGTGCATCAAGGAAATCTTTATTGTACCGGTGTGGTAGCTGCCCCGCAGAGAGGAGCTCCATGTACAATCACAGTAAATACAATACACCTATGGCGACCGCAAGAATGGAGGATCCGCGCGGTGCGGATGGTCCAAGATGGCGGACGGAGGATAACAAAGAGAGCGCACCTGGCGTGTGTGCGGCAGAAGGAACTTTTGTAAGCATGCTGTGGAGTGGCGCTAAAGCAGTGGCTGCGCCGTTTTTGTCCTGTCTAGGGTCTAGGGGCACGACCCCCAAAGATATAGAGGAGAACATTGTGATAATGGGCGATGGAAATGGTGAAAAGGAAGTATTTGCTTGCCAGCCGGTGAGTACTATACAAAGAGCTACATCGGTAGCTGAAGTAAAAGGACATGCAAACCAAGATGGCGGCTCCCGCTTCCCTGGGAGACCGCGTGGGCTTGTTGCAGAAAATTCTGCAGTTGCAGACAGTTGGCCGGGATTGGCGCCAAAGAGAGAACCCCACCCTGTTGGGGGTAATGGCGCGAAAGCTGTGGCCGCGCCCTCCAGGACTGTGAGAGGCACGGCCTCAATTAAAGGACATCCTATCGAGCTGTGGAGCCCGCCCAAAATTGCTCCTAATGGGGGCGGTTCCCTGCTGTGTCAGAGGAAGGTGGAGTTGATCCAGGGAGTGGCCGGAAACTCAAACCCTGATGGTCAGTTGCGCGGAGCCAGCTTACAGAACAGATCATTATTGCAAGTGACTCCTACAAAGACAATGGCCTGTCCACAAGACATGACAGCCTTGGTATCTACTGAGCCATACTCAGTACCAGGAGGCGTACTGGTGATCCGGGTGGCGGACACAGAGACTGTAGTGGGCTTATGCCTACAATGCAGGCTACCCGGCGGCACGGTGAACACGGCGGCATGCTGTCCGCAATGTGGTACACAGTACCTATGGCCTATGCCTACATTTGTGCCCATTCCGACCATCGAACCCGCGGGGGATACGGCTAGGCTGAGCGCTGGTTCCCCCGGTGCACTATGAAAGGAAGGTGTGGATCCCGGAGAATGGGGATCGGGGCCGGTTGTTAAGACCGAGCCCGAGGAGGAGGGAGCGGTCGGTCAGCGTACCGATTGAGAGACAAAAAGACGGTCGCCACGAATGGTGACCCCGAGCAACTGTGAGGCGGATTCCTCCGATGAGGAACCCAGAGTGTCGTCCGGTGCGGTGATCCGGCCTGTGGCAGTATCCTGTGGAGAGAACGGGAGGAGAGTGCCACTTACCGGGAGTATCGGTGAGAGGAGTCGGGTGTCGCCAGTGGAGCGGAAGGCAGAGAGACGGAGCCCTTCCATTCCTGGGACCGGCGGGTCCAGCGGCGACGGGCGATCCACGCCCACCCTGCGGAGCGGTAAGAACAGCCCTTGTCCTTACCAGGCTCCGGTGACAGCATCAGTAGAGGAGAGGCGGTGTCAGGCCCAGACGATGCACGAGAAGGCGGCGGAGCTTCCAGATGTTATCGTGGAGGAAGAGATCCCGCATGGGGATCCATCGCAAGATGGCGGCGTATCCGGTTCCGGTGATGTCACTTCCGGTGGAGGTAGCGGAACGACCGGAACAAGAGCAGCAACGCCTCGGCGATCGGGCATCGGTTCCCTACACCTGTAACCACTAAGAGCTGGCAGGCTGCGAGAAGAGCCGAGATGGGTGAGGCTCAGCCAGCGGAGAGCACTCGCAGTGACAATGGACAAAACCAAGGTAGAGAGCGGGTCAGAACCCCGCGGATACCATATGCCCGTCCTTATGCCCATGCCCATACCATAGCTAAAACCCCTGCCCCTGTCACCTTTTCCCGTGGGTCCACGTCCAGTTTGGGGGTGTCGGGAGGGTCCCAGGGAACCGGTGAGGAACGGACTGGGGAGAGACTAGCAAGCTACACATCCGACGATGGGTCGGTGGGTGGAGGGTATTCGGGGGAGACGTCTGAGTCCAGCTGGAGGCCTAAAGTGGCCATAGTTAGGTTGGAAGCAAGGCCAAGGAGTGACAGGTGGTCTAACCCCAGATCTACAGGGACATCGGGAGTGTCTTCCTGGGGGGATACAGAAGAGGGAGATTCATTAGAGTCCGAGCCTGAGAAGGTTAGGGAGACTCGGTGGTGGGCCCCATTATTTGAGGGTTACGTGGGGTGGATGGACCGCACTCAGTTCCTCCTGCAAAGGGAAGATGTGGTGGACTACTGGTGGGCCAGAGGGGAATTTTCACCAGAGAAATATCAAACAGAAATGCAGGAGCGGTGGTTCCAAATATGCCACGGCAGTATCAAGCCCCAGGGTCCTAGTAAACTAAAAGACCCCGTAGACCCAGATGAGCCCATCTTGGGTATTACCAGGGAGAGCAGGGAACGCCAATTTAACTAGGTGCAGCCGAGCCGAAAGGGCCATTACGGCCAAGTATAAATACTCCCATGGACTGGAGTACCCCTACGTCCCAGAACCCCTCATGCAGGAGATTGAAGAGAATAGGGACAGATGGCTACGAGAGACCATAGAGGAGTATATGGTCAACAAAGGGGGTGCCATTAAGGGAACAAGAGCTGAGGAGAGGATAGAGCACCTTATGCGGGTGTGGAGCATAGGCAGGAGTGTCTATAAGCATAAGGTGGTGTACCGGCCTGAGAGAGGGTCGTCGTGCGACTATAGCGTGACCGTCCTAGATATGGGGGGTCGGGAAGTCAAGAAGCCTGATCCTCGCCACTATTATTAGGGGGGAATAGGATGGCTGTTGCGCAGGCTAGTGGCTGCTGGTCAGGGCTAGTTTGGAGAAGAATGTTGTAAATCTGTAATGTTATGCTAATTATGTGTGTCATTCATTTTACAGTGCTTCCTGAAGAAAGGTACTTCAAATTTAGGTCCCAGCCGGGGACGGTGGGATTCACCAGGGGGAGAATGTAACCATGCTGTAAAATGGCTGCAGTCATCTCTCCTGCTGACAGTTAGGCCTGGTAAGTTAGGGGCATGCCAGCAGTAATTATGGAGGTTTACCCTCACACCCTGGTGAGGTGCCCTATGTGTGGATGGGAGTGGTCATATACTCTGAGTCCACCCTTAGTGACATCAGAGATGTGCCCGCCCCCTGGAGATATAAGGCACAGCACTGTTCAAAAGTTAGGTTCTGTTAGGAGTTGTTGGAGGAATATAGTTCAGAAAGGTGGTGGAAGGACCAAGTCTGAGTGCAGACTTGGAAGAATACCGCTTATGACACTGTGACCAGGGACCTGGCACAGCGACTGTCTCCCTACGAGGAGATAGGTGATCCCCAATTAAGGAGAGGCTACCTTTTAAAGGGAAGTGCGGTGAACATGGGCGGCTGAGTACACCTACTGTGAGGGGCAGCTGGCCCGCCACCGCAATAAAGATGATCCTGTTCAATCATACTCTCATGTGTAAGTGTGGAGTGATTACGCTGAGGGGTGCACCACAGAGGAGTTCCTCACCAGGACCATCCACAAGCGGACGCTGGGATCCTGATGAGGTGGAGGCGCTGCACTGGACGTAGGTAGGACTCAAGCACACTACCTCAGCTGCCTGTCTGGGTTGGCAATCCCCACACACCATCATGCGGGAGACTCAGGAGTCCTGTTGCCAACAGGTGCACTACCAGACACTACACTGTAATGGGGGCTGGTTAGACCACAGGGGCCAATGTGAGATTGGGTGGGTCAGGCCAGGCCAGAAAATCCGTTACAACTATCTCCATGTCCATATTGCTAAAAAGACTCCATGCATTAGTTACTGTATAAATCACATGACCAAGGAAACCCCACATGTGCCAATGTTAATATAAACCCTATCAAAGAAGCAACATACGCCCACATTATTAAAGCTGCAGTTCAAGCTGCCATTTAAAAATATATATATATATTTCCCATTCAATATGTGCATCGATACAATCTGCACACTGACAAGTGATTAGCTAAGCTGCAGATCGATCCGTTCTCCTGTAATCAGTCGCTTGCTCAAGGTTATTTAATTCAGTTCTTGCACAGCATTGTGGGCAATGTAGTTCCTGGAATATGATTGACTGGGCAGTTACAACGTAGGTACAATTGGTTCACTGCTAGAGAGAGGGTGGGGCTCAAGGGCCAGAGCCTATCAGAAGGGGAAGAGGCTGTCACTTTGGAAATGCTTCTTACATTAGAAACATTAAAAATGTCTTTAAAACATTTTTTTGTTTTTTTTTGTTTAAATGCTAAAGTATTTTCTCACAGTACAGAACTGATTTATTAAACACACATGTAGGATATTGCTTGAACTGCCGCTTTAATGTAACTTCCCCCGAAGAGAAACATACAGCATACTCGGAGCAGAATAGTGTACCCATATTAAAACGCAGAGCTCACCCAAAGAAGAGCGTACGCTCACATAACCACAGTAACGCCACCACTAGGACGTAACTTCTACATTGTCATGGATACATCTCCAAATTGGGACAAGCAAATCCCAATGCTCATATTCTCCAAGGAGAAGAAAAAGACCTAAAGCTGGTACACAGTATGCAAATCAAACTAGGATCTGGTGCCGGTGTGTACACAAAAAATACTACCCGTGCTATGTAAACATCATCCCAAACAATTAGCATGTTAAAGCTGCAGACCAAGAAATATCCTACGTGTGTGTTATTTTAATAAGTCAGCTTTGTATTATGAGAAAATACTTGTAGCATTTTTTGAAACAACTCTAAATGACATTTTTTATGTATTATAATGTAACAAGCATTTTTTGTTTCTATAGCAACCATTTACAAAATCACATCCCCTTCCTCTTCTGAAACAGGCTCTGGCACGCCCCAGTTTGAGCCCCGCCCTCTCTCTAGCAGTGCACCAATTGTATCTAGTGGCTGCCTGGTCACATGATCTTCCCCACAGAACTTTGCATCTTTGGTCCTCTTCTGCTGCACTGACAGCCATTTAGTAAACCCCTGAGCCGAATCTTCGCCGATTGATCACAGGAGAACGGATCGATCGGCAACTTAGCTAATTACTTATCATTGTGTGGAGTGTATTGATGCTTATATTACAGGGGAGAAAAAAAATGGCAGCTGCTTTAAAAACACAGAGAGGAAGTCAGAGTGTAACATGGCGGGACAGAGCAGGACAAAAGCACGTGTGGTACTAACCTTCAGTCTCGTAATACACAACCCCGGCAAAATGGTTAATTCCAAACTTGGTGTCATAAGCACCTCGGGACGGGATGTAAATGTTGTTTTTACTATGAATGCTATTAAGTTTGGTCAACATGGTAGCATCAGTTCCCTAAAAGCAAAACAAGAGCGAGGTTCCAGGATTAGTGTCCCTGGTCTAATGTGGTTTACTCCACTCTTGTTATCTAATATATCATATTGATTCAAGAGTCAATTAATATTCCACATGCTCAGCAGTTTGACATGAAGGCCCTGTTTACAACAGCTAGAGCTGTTGGGTGTCGGCCAGGCAGTGGTTAATCCCGGCCTGGAGAAAGGCAGAACTGCTATCGAGCCATACTGATCCTAGCAAGGGTTTAAAAGGCAGGAGAGGGAACTGTTTCTCTCTCTCCCTGGTCTGCGTACAGATCACATGTCCATGAATCCTAGGGACACCAGGGCGTGCAGGCCATATCTCCTTGTCCTTGATGCCAAGGGACTTCCGATATCTATGTCTTCCGAAGTCTATGGACTTTCATATGCTGGGGAAGCTGAACTTTGGCATAGGAAAAGCCTGTACTTTATGTTGCTGAACTTCGGCTAGGAAAAACCCATACTTTATGTTGCTGAAGTTTGGCTAGGAACTTTATGATGCTGAACTTCAGCTAGGAAAAGCCTGTACTTTATGTTGCTGAACTTTGGCTAGGAAAAGCCTGTACTTTATGATGCTGAACTTTGGCTAGGAAAAGCCTGTACTATATGATGCTAAACTTTGGGTAGGAAAAGCTTGTACTTTATGATGCTGAACTACGGCTAGGAAAAGCCTGTCCTTCGTGTTATTGAAACTTTAGCTGAATAAAAACCTACGTTATTATTCCCAAAGCAAATCCCCTGTCTTCACCTCTGCATTCATCCCCTACAGGCCCATATTTACTAAGCAACGATATGTCAGAAGACACCATCCAGAAATGGAAGACACCTGTTCAAGTGAATGGGCCATGAAGGTGTCTTCATGGGGTGGAAGATGCCTAAGTATGACCACTTAGTAAATATGATCCACAGAGAAGTTGTATGCAAAAAAACCTCACCTGGGGGAACTTGCTCTCCTCATCAATGAGTGAAATGATGTTCATGGGTCGGAGGGCAATAACGTCTAAGGCGCGCTGGTTATCAGTGAATTCGATATGCTGCCACGGTATGCGCTCCGCATTATATTCCTCCTGCTCCAGTTTAAAGATATGGCGCACAAAAAACTGCTGCAAGTGCTCGTTGGCAAAGTTAATGCACAGCTGCTCGAAGCTGGAGGGAGACGGGAGTTTAGTGCATCCCCAGCCAGGAAAGTAACTTCAATGTCAATTACAGTACAGATTATTTAACAAACAATGAGAAAAGCAATCAAGAATCTGACATGAAGCCGTGAATGGGAGTGAGCGAGTATTCTCTGTGTGGCCAAATGAGTCAAACAATCTCCAGTGTGTGGACTGGGACAATCGGCTGCAGCCGATCCGCCGCTGGAACCTCCTCCGCCTGCCCATTCTATGAGCAGGTACGTTTTGAAGTGTTAAGGGGGCTAACTTTAGAGGGTTTACTGATTAGGGTCGGGGGTTAACTTTAGGGGTTTTAGCAGTTAGGGTAAGGGGGTTAGGATAAGGGAGTTACATAGTTACAAATTAGTTACATAGTAGATGAGGTTGAAAAAAGACGTAGGTCCATCAAGTTCAACCTATGCTAAATTTAGACAACAGATACTTTATCCTATATCTATACTTATTGATCCAGAGGAAGGCAAACAAAAAACCCCATTAAGGGGAAAAATTAATTCCTTCCTGACTCCAAGAATTGGCAATCAGATTACTCCCTGGATCAACATCCTTCCCATGTATACTTATTTGGTATATTCCTGAATACCTTTCCCATCTAAAAAGATGTCCAACCTTTTTTTGAACAAATCTATTGTATCTGCCATCACAGTCTCCATGGGTAATGAATTCCACATTTTAACTGCCCTTTCTGTAAAGAACCCTTTCCTTTGTTGCTAGTGAAATTTCCTTTCCTCCAACTTTAAGGGATGGCCCCGAGTCCTTAGTACTGCCCGTGGGATGAATAGTTCTTTTGAAAGCTCATTATATTGTCCCTGAATATATTTGTATATAGTTATCATATCCCCTCTTAGACGCCTCTTTTCTAATGTAAATAAATCGAATTTAGCTAGCCTCTCCTCATAAGTTAGATTGTCCATCCCCTTTATTAATTTAGTGGCTCTTCTCTGCACTCTCTCAAGTTCCATAATGTCTTTTCTTAGGATTGGTGCCCAAAATTATATTCCATATTCAAGGTGTGGTCTTACTAGTGCTTTGTAAAGGGGCATAATTATATTTACTTCCCTTCCATCCATTGCATGTTTGATGCAAGATAAGATCTTGTTTGCCTTTGCAGCTACTGCATGACATTGGGCACTCTTGCTAAGCCTGCAGTCTACAAGCACTCCTAAATCCTTCTCCATCAAGGATTCCCCCAATATATCTCCATTTAATTTGTAAGTCGCCTTTTTATTCTTGCATCCCAAATGCATAACCTTACATTTATCTGTATTAAACCTCATTTGCCATTTACCTGCCCACGTTTCCAGTCTCTCCAAGTCCTTCTGAAGAGAAATTACATCCTGCTCTGATTCTATTACCTTACACGATTTAGTATCATCAGCAAAGATGGAGACTTTGCTCTCGATTCCAACCTCAAGGTCATTAATAAACAAGTTAAAAAGCAGGGGTTCCAGTACCGATCCCTGAGGTACTCCACTCACGACTTTAGCCCAACCTGAAAAATTTCCATTTATGACAACCCTCTGTTGTCTGTCCTTTAACCAGTTTTCAATCCAGGTGCATATATTATTACTGAGTCCAATTTTCTTTGTTTTGTACACCAACCTCTTGTGTGAAACCGTATCAAAAGCCTTTGCAAAATCTAAGTAAACCACATCAACTGCATTACCCTGGTCTAAGTTCCTACTTACCTCCTCAAAGAAACAAAAACAGTTAGTATGGCAAAATCTATCCTTCATAAATCCATGCTGACTTGCTAATAATTTTGATTTCCATTAGGTATTCCTGAATATTATCCCGTATTAAACCTTCAAGTAGTTTCCCTACTGTTGAAGTCAGACTTACAGGTCTGTAATTTCCCGGTTGTGATCTAGCTCCCTTTTTAAATATAGGCACCACATCTGCTTTACCCCAATCTTGTGGTACTAAGCCTGTGGAAATGGAGTCCTTGAATATTAAATATAATGGTTTGGCTATTACTGAGCTCCTTGAGAACTCTTGAATGTATGCCATCGGGGCCAGGTGCCTTATTTACTTTCATTTTTTCAAGTCGCTTATGAACTTCTTCCTCAGTTAACCAATTGTTCATTAATATGGAGGTTGTGGCTTCCTCCTGCGGCACTACTATTGAATTTGATTCTTCCCTGGTAAACACAGAGGCAAAGAATTTGTTTAATACCTCAGCTTTTTCCTTATCTCCAATAATCTGCCTACCCATCTCACACTGAAAGGGTCCTATATTTTCTTTTCTCATTTTTTTGTTATTAAGGTACTTAAAAAACTTTTTAGGGTTGACCTTACTTTCTATTGCAATCCTTTTTTCATTATCCATTTTTGCTAATTTGATTGCCCTTTTGCAATTTTTGTTACATTCCTTATCATTCTGATACGATGTCTCCGTCCCTTCTGACTTAAAGAATCTAAACGCCTTCCTCTTCTTGTCCATTTCCTCCCCTACCTGTTTATTTAGCCACATTGGTTTTGACTTATTTCTTTTATACTTATTACCCAAGGGTATACACTGATAAGTGTGCTTTTCTAACAATGTTTTAAAGACTGCCCATTTATCTTCTACATTTTTCCCTGCAAAAACATCATCCCATTGTATTACTACTAGATTAGACCTCAGTTTATTAAAATCTGCCTTTCTAAAGTTTAAGGTCTTTGTTGAACCCAAGAAATCTGTTTTTGATAATTTATTTCAAATGAGACCATGTTATGATCACTGTTACCCAAATGTTCCAGGACTTGAATATTTGTTATTACTTCTACATTGTTTGATATGACCAAATCCAGAACTGCCCCTCTCCTGGTTGGTTCCTCAATAATTTGGGTCATATAATTGTCTTTAAGCACCCCCAAAAACCTGTTTCCTTTTGTTGTAACGCTAATCTCATTGCCCCAGTCTATGTCTGGATAATTAAAATCCCCCATTATGCAAACATGACCCAGTTTTGATGCCTTTTCCATTTGCAAAAGTATTTTAGCTTCCTCAATCTCACAGATATTTGGTGGTTTATAGCATATTCCCACAAACATTTTCTTAATACTTTAACCTCCACTGCTAATTTCTATCCACAAAGTCTCTACAATTTCATCATTCCCTTCATAGACATCATCCCTTATAATAGGTTTTAGATCCGGTTTAACATATAAACATACTCCACCTCCCCTTCTATTTGTTCGATCCTTCCGAAAAAGGGAATAACCCTCTAAATTAACTGTCCAGTCATGAGTTTCATCCCACCATGTTTCAGTAATGCCTATGATATCATACTGCTCCCTTGCAGCTATTAATTCAAGCTCCCCCATTTTATCTGTCAGGCTTTTTGCATTAGCAAGCATGCATTTAAGTTTTTTTTTCAGCCTGTACTATCTTATCTGCTCCTTCCTTTCTGCGCCCACTTGGTTTAGTCTTTAGGGTAAGGGATTGGGGTACCTCGTTTTATGTAAGGGCTCATGGTAAGGGGTTTTGTGGTAAGGGATTGGGGTAAGGGATTGGGGTAAGGGATTAGGGTAAGGGATTAGGGTAAAGGGTTAAGATTTTTGGGGTAGGGGTAGCGTTAGTATTAGGGTTTTTAGGGTAATGGATAAGTTTAGGGATTTACTTTAGCAGCGAAGCGACAGCGACAGGTCTCGGTGGCGAGGTAAGTCACGGCAAAGCGGCGGCGGCCATTTGGTTGGGTCAAAGCAGACGCGACCAAATGTCCAGTCAAATACAGCCTCATTGATTCATTGATTATTGGCTTATAAAACTTCAAGCCAAAGTTTGAAGTTCGTGAGAGTTGGAATTTACAAATCCTGTGCTACTTTTCCATATGCTGAAGATATCTTCCCAATGCTGGGGAAAGGTGACGCTCCATTCATATGGAAGGGACTAACATCTTCCCCAGCACAGGGAAGACGGCTTTATAGCAGGACTTGGACAAGAACATAATTCGCCTATTACGAGCTGAACTTTAAATATCTTGGCTTCATTTGTCAAACCTTGAGACTTTAACAGAAGAAGCGATGCCTTTCTCACAGCGGAGATGTACTCTCTGATAGGGAAGCCGCATTATTCCTGAGAGTCTAAACTTGCTCCTGAACTGGATCCCTAGATTTGAGCAGGCCACAGACGGCTTTCCCAGTGGCCTAGGACTACAGTTTCCACGGGGCCCCCCGACCACCAAACCCAGTGTCGGCGGCCTTGTGAAACCACCCCCCCCCCACACCCTTCATCTCTCTCTCACACCCCATCTCTCTTGTCCCTCTCATCCTCTCCCTTCTCCCTCACCATTGGGGATTTTAGTATAGCCCTATATATAGTAGTTGACATATTGTTATTTGCTTGTTAATAAAATGTTATTATTTTTCTACTTATAGCTCATTAATATCTGGAGCTATTGGGAGTCTCGCTAAATGAACCTTTGTGATTGCCATATCAGGGCCTTATACCCGGGGGCCACTGAGCTCGCTCCATCCCATGAACCTACATCTCGTGTGAGTGCACGTCCCTAAGGATCTTCTTGTGACCCCCTCGGGGATCAGAAATAGCGTCTCCTGAAATAATTTTACCTGTTGGTAATGAAATGCTCAAACCCAAAGATGTCAAGGAGTCCAATAGATTTGCGCTCATTCCCAAAATCTTGGGGTGCAGGCGTGAAAATAGCAGAGTTGATTTTGTTCACTATCCACAGGAACATCCGTCCGTATATGCCCTGTGATATAGGGGGGGAGGGAGGTACCGCATGAAATCAGTTCACTTTGTTTTATTATGTCACCCTGTGTTGCGCAGAACAGTCTCAATGGGTCAGAGGTCTTCTCTGTTTGGGTCACACGTACCTGTGTGTAGGGGTGCCTCAGCAACTGAGCATTATAGGGAACAAAAGTTAAATCGCTGCTTTAACCCATTAAACATGTCAATGTCATAAAGTCACTGTTATTCTTTATTGGGACTGACACTTTAACCCAGGGGTGCACAAAGATTTGACCGAGCGCCCCCATGCCTGCTCACCTCCCGGCTCGCGCCCCCTCCTGCTCGGATCTTTTGTTAAATGACAAAGCGGGTTACCATGGCGATGCGTCGCCGAAGACCAGGTGAGAGAAGCTGCAGAGGCCTCGCGCGGTCCCCCCGGCATTTAATTTAAGTACCCTGGGGGGAGCGCAGGACCTCTGTAGCCGCCACGCCCCACTGGAAAATCTCCCGCCCCCCACTTTGTGCACCCCTGCTTTAACCCATTAAACGTGTCACTGTCATTACGTGGGAGTCACCTTTGAATCTATTAACCAGTCTGCCTATTCCTTTCTCATAGTGGGGGAAAGAGAACGAGTTGTTGGGGGGCTTGGCTGGGGTTGAGCAAGGAGGGAAAGGGCCCATCATGGACAGGGGAAACGGGCTTTAAATTTCCGGTCACAACCCCACACTGGTATAGGATGGAGACAATGAATTGGCCAAAAGTTACTTTTATACGCCTCACTGTGTCCCACTGTAGGGACACACATTGCTGTAATAAACATTCTTCATTCTCAGGTAAGGCTGTGTGCGCCACGTCTGTGCGGTGAGAGGTATAGTGAATTGCTGGTTCCTTCTTGGACTCTCGGTCAGGGGCGGCTAACTCCAGACCGTAAAAGCCAACAACACGTCAGGGTTTCAGGATATCCCTGCTTCTGCACTGGTGGCTCAATCGGTGGATCAGTCTTCGACTGAGCCACCTGCGCTGAAGCACGGATATCCTGAAATTCTGACCTGTTGGTGGCCCATGAGGACTGGAGTTGACCACCCCTGCCTTACCGCCCCGGTCCTTACCTACATAAAGGCGTCCCTTCTAACGGAGGCCTGTGAAGCAGCCCCTGCAGCCGCCTAGGCGAGGGGCCTCCATGATCTGGGGGCAAGGCTCTCCCTCACCGCTAGGGGTCGCTGGCCGCTCTCCATCCTGCAGGCGCGAGCAGGGGATGACGCGAGGGGGCGGGAGGGGGGAGAAGCCTGTAAGATTTAAAGCACAGCCCGAAGCAAGTGCGCTCTTTCTGCTCCAGGCTGAGACGTTTTCCGCCCCTGCCCTAGGTCCTTACCTTCATAAAGGCGTCCCTGCCATCGGAGGCCTGTGCAGAGCTCAGCGGTTTGGACACACTCTCCCCACGGATGATTAAGGAACGATTAGTGAGGCTACTTGTTAACTCACCGGAGCCCACCTAGCAGGGAAAACAGAGGACAGCCAGGACGGGATGGGTTCACTTTGTGATGGTAAGTTTCAGTATGTAGAGGGGCCGGCAATAAGCAGCAGTGCCATAGCAGTGTCATGTATAACAGTATATTTATCATGCACATAGGGTGAACTTGATGGACGTATGTCTCTTTTCAGCCTCATCTACTACACACACATACAGTATATATATACAGTATATCATTGATGGTAAACGGCAATTGCTGGCGGTGATATAGCGAGGTACATCTCGAGCAGGATTGACGCCACTTGTGTCTTTTTCATCTTGTGCCTCTTTGCGGCAGTTTATCAAGGTCTTGGCTCTAAGTTTGTGATTTGGGGAGTGTCAATAGCACAGGGGCGGCCAACTCCAGTCCTCAAGGGCCACCAACAGGTCAGGGTTACAGGATATCCCTGCTTCAGCACAGATGGCTGAATCAGTGACTGTCATGACTGATTGAGCCACCGGTGCCCAAGGGGGAGTTATTGTGTGTGTATTGGGGAGGGGGAGTTATTGTGTGTGTTTTTGTGGGGAGGGGAGTTATTGTGTGTGTATTGGGGAGGGGGAGTTATTGTGTGTGTATTGGGGAGGGGAGTTATTGTGTGTGTATTGGGGAGGGGGGGTTATTGTGTGTGTGTATTGGGGAGGGGGAGTTATTATGTGTGTGTGTGTATTGGGGAGTGTCATGATAGAGGCGGTTTGGCCCGGGATTAAAGGGGTTACACCCCATTTGGCCACCCTCTACTCTTCACTATCCACTGTGGCCAGGACAATGTACTGGACAATGGCGGAGAACAATTTTGCCAGGCCAACCCCTCAGGACTTATTGAGTGCTTCAAGGGTGCCAAGGCACCCATTGAGCAGGGGAGGTGTCATGATAGAGGGGGTTTGGCCCAGGATTAAAGGGGTTACACCCCATTTGGCCACCCTCTACTCTCACCTGGGAAGCAAGGGGTTAACTGGACTGAGGTCCAGTAATGTGTTTTTTACCTTGCTTCAGTATCCAAATATTTATTCCCCTGTATAACTGTATTGTGTTATCCTGGTGTTTGCACTCACACATACACTAGGGTTGATGCGGGAGGGAAGGGGTTAAAGTTAATTTAGTGATTATAGCCCTTTGTTCCCTTTTTCCGCCTTTTCAGGCTCCATTTTGCCGCCGTCCATAGGTCGCCATTGAGCCTCCATGCTTTCTAATGGCAGAAGTAGCGGTTTTGGACCTGTTTTCCAGCGACGACCAGCAGGTGGCGTCCGAGAGAAGAAGCGGCGGTTTCCCATTGTAAGTCAATTGGGCTCATTGACTTAAATGGAGATTCCTTAACGCCGGCCTCGAGGAACAGGTTGGCAGCCATCCAAACAGCAGACCGCAAAAGCGGATACAATGTCTTTGAAAAGAGTTTAATCACTTCGGTCAAGATCAAAGACAATTGGCGTGGGAATCTTAAATTCTAGGGCCCCTGGGAATAAAGTTCTTGATGTCCCAAGCTCCTAGGAACCCCCACACACGATCCACACCGGGTCCAGGAATGAGACTCCCGTAAGGGGTCGAGCGGAGAAGGAGGGTCGCGCCATTGACTTCAATGGCGGAGCGGTGGTCCCATTCAATCTAATGGCGACGTGCACCATGCATTGTCTATGGCGGCGCCGTCCATTGATTCCAATGGGGAAAAGTCGCGTGGCGTAAAAACGACTAAGTGTAAAATGATGAAAAATGTAAGTCCATATCTCCGGTTCTGGAATGACCAGGGGGATGGGATTTGGGTGGCATGTAGCCCAGGTTCCGGCTTTAAAGCATGACCCTTCCCAGCCCCCTCCGACCAACCAGACGGAGTGTGGACGAATGTAAAGATTTGTGTTTTTTCCATAGGCTCCAATGGCGGCGTTTCCCCATTGAAAGCCTATGGCGGGAAATCCCATTGTCGGCAACGGCGGAGCCCGCCATTCAACGCTATGGCGGCGGACCCCATTGATTTCAATGGGGATTTAGTTAAAAACTGAGATTTCTTTTAACGGAGATTTTTATAATAAAATATGAAACGGTTTATATGGTATTTGTATATCTCCTGTTCCGAAGGTCGCAGCGGGCTGAAACTTGGACCCTATAGTGTACCACTTCCGGCATTAAGGTCTGGAAAGTTTGGACCCGCTGGACCTACCAGAACCGGGTATTTTAATATGTGTAAATATTAAAGTGTATATGGGATTTTGGATCTGCTCAGAAAATGCAGACCCCATCTGCTATGCTAATAGGGCAGGAAAAGCATCCTGAAAGAATTAGCATAGCCCTGTGATCCAAAGTGATCAAAAGTTAACTGCCCTGAGTGTTTATACTAGGGCCGAGAACAAAAGGAGCTGAGTGTTTTTAAGTGTGGTACTTGACACTTACAGGGGTAGCCAAAATCTACTTCAAAGAGATTTTTCTAGCCAACTCAGCGCCTATGGTTAAGAGTAAAGGGTTGAAATGGATATAAGTCAGAGTCAATTTTTACTCAATTGTCTTCATGCATGGTCTTCATGATCTTCATGTATTGTCGTGATGTCTACATCTGAACCTGAATTATGGAAGAAATGGCCCATCCTGTATCCTGATGGCTTTCTTGTCCAAACCTTTCAGTAAGTGTCTATATTTTGTCTGTTATTTGTATAATCTGTTGTGTTCACCTTTTTCAAGGAATAAAGTATATTTTATCATATCTAAGCCTCGTTCAGTTCAACCCAGTTATATTTTTGGTGTATTATTATAGCCTGTTACAAAGTTACCGTCACAGGGAGAGGGAGTTATCGTGTGTGTATTGGGGAGGGGGAGTTATTGTGTGTGTGTGTGTATTGGGGAGTTATTGTGTGTGTATGGGGGGAGGGGGAGTTATTGTGTGTGTATTTGGGACGGGGAGTTATTGTGTGTGTATTGGGTAGGGGGATTTATTGTGTGTATTGGGGAGGAGTTCTTGTGTGTGTGTGTGTAGTGGGGGAGGAGTTATTGTGCGTGTCTTGGGGGACGGAGAGTTATTGTGTGTGCATTGGGGAGGGGGAGTTGTGTGTGTATTGGGGAGGGGGAGTTATTGTGTGTGTATGAGGGGAGGGGGAGTTATTGTGTGTGTATTGGGGGAGGAGTTATTGTGTGTGTCTTGTGGGATGGAGAGTTATTGTGTGTGTATTGGGGAGAGAGGGTTATTGTGTGTGTATTAGGGGACAGGGATTTATTGTGTGTGTGTTGGGGGAGAGAGGGTTATTGTGTGTGTGTGTTGGGGGAGAGAGGGTTATTGTGTGTGTATTGGGGAGAGAGGGTTATTGTGTGTGTATTGGGGAGAGAGGGTTATTGTGTGTGTATTGTAAAGGAACTTCTCAAGGAGAGAAAGATGCGTCGCACAGCACAAAAATAGATGAAGGCTGATGTGGGATAAAAATAAGCTTTATTTGCACAAGGTGCAAGCGAGTCCTCTTTACGCGTTTCGGCCTGGAAGGCCTTTGTCAAAAGAGTAATTCGCTTGCATCACAAGACATCTAGTTATACACCAGCAGATCTATGACAGCTGTTCAAATCAATCAACACAATGAATATCAGGTGTCTAGTATAATAATCATTGATCACCTCAATATGAAACACAGAGTCCGCATAGTCAACATAGATGTCAGATGAAAAAGTTAAAATACAAAAATACATATAAAAATACATATAAAATGACCTGTCATTGTGACCAAAAACATGAATATATATCAAGTTGTTTCTTGTTGGTATATTAATGACAGGTCAATGAAACATGAAATCTATACTCCTTGAGCTTATTTAAAGCAAAAATCATTGACTTGTATTTCATCACAGACCCAGATTAATGGGATAGGAGAATCAAAAAGGCTGTGACAGGATAATTCAAACATTTAAAACATTCTACATACAGTATATGATTTATAACTTTATCTCATCATCCTGTGGCAGTATATGGAAGATGCATATGGGCAGAAATTCAATGGGAATAGTATTAAATCATGTAGAATCTTTGATATAATAAACATAACATATTGATCAAGAAAATATATCTCTAAATACTTATGAAAGCAAAGGGATAAAGGAAGGGTAAGGAAAGGAAAGGGGGGGAGGGGAGGGAGGGAATGGGGACGAGGGACTGGAGGGAAAGGGGGGGGGGGGAGAGGGGAGGGGGAAAGAGGGGGGGAGAGGGGGGGAGGGGAAAAAGGAATGGGGAGGGGGGGCAGGGGATGGGAAGGGGGGAGGTAAAGAGAGGAAAAAGAAAAAGATGAAGATGGGAGAGGGAAAAACAAGTAAAAAATGGCAAAAAAAATGACAAAAAAATGACAAAAAAAAATGACAAAAAAATTACAAAAAGGAAACTGAAATAACCAAAATTAATCATAAAGAAAATGTTTAAGTTCCCATTCCACATTGAGACCACAAGGTTGTAAACTGTTTAGAGAGAAAACCCATGACATCTCTTTCTTATTTAAACGGTTAAGTCTATCTCCACCTCTAGGGTGGATAGGGATATGTTCAACCCCACAGTAAGAGAAGTTCTTTAATCCCCCTTGTGGACATAATGAAAAGTGTTTTGAGACTGGATGTGTTAAATCACGTTTGTTAATAAGTCTCACATGTTCAGAGATTCTTTGCTTTCATAAGTATTTAGAGATATATTTTCTTGATCAATATGTTATGTTTATTATATCAAAGATTCTACATGATTTAATACTATTCCCATTGAATTTCTGCCCATATGCATCTTCCATATACTGCCACAGGATGATGAGATAAAGTTATAAATCATATACTGTATGTAGAATGTTTTAAATGTTTGAATTATCCTGTCACAGCCTTTTTGATTCTCCTATCCCATTAATCTGGGTCTGTGATGAAATACAAGTGAATGATTTTTGCTTTAAATAAGCTCAAGGAGTATAGATTTCATGTTTCATTGACCTGTCATTAATATACCAACAAGAAACAACTTGATATATATTCATGTTTTTGGTCACAATGACAGGTCATTTTATATGTATTTTTATATTTTAACTTTTTCATCTGACATCTATGTTGACTATGCGGACTCTGTGTTTCATATTGAGGTGATCAATGATTATTATACTAGACACCTGATATTCATTGTGTTGATTGATTTGAACAGCTGTCATAGATCTGCTGGTGTATAACTAGATGTCTTGTGATGCAAGCGAATTACTCTTTTGACAAAGGCCTTCCAGGCCGAAACGCGTAAAGAGGACTCGCTTGCACCTTGTGCAAATAAAGCTTATTTTTATCCCACATCAGCCTTCATCTATTTTTGTGCTGTGCGACGCATCTTTCTCTCCTTGAGAAGTTCCTTTACATTGCTGCATCAAGCGTCTGCACGCTGAGTTCCTGCTGGCTTGCGGTTTCCTTCACTGAGTCTGCCGTGACGTTATCAGCAAGTATCGTTCAGGCCGCCGGTCAGGTGACCGCCCTCCGCGTCTGCGGGTATTGGGTTGGCGGTGAAGAGCAAAGATCACAAGCAGAGACACCCTGACTTCAGCCAGGAGAAGCAGATATATTATACTGAGAAGACCCGCACAGGCTTCACTAACCACTACAAAGACTTACACGTGTGTGTCCCATATCCCAACCTCATAGTGCTCGCGGTGAGCCGGTTGGGGGCAATGATTATATGTGTCTTCATATTACACTAAGGTTGTGTATCGCCTGGGTCTAGAAGATTTACTTTATCTTGCACCAGCAGGACTATGCTATATTCTGAGCGCCTGGAGGGTTAATCGGATGATTCACCCGTTTGTATATTATTGTGTGTGTATATTGGGGGAGAGAGGGTTATTGTGGGTGTATTGGGGGAGAGAGGGTTATTGTGTGTGTGTATTGGGGGAGAGAGGGTTATTGTGTATATATTGGGGATAGGGGGTTATTGTTTGTATATTGGGGGAGAGAGGGTTATTGTGTGTGTGTGTATTGGGGGAGAGAGGGTTATTGTGTATATATTGGGGATAGGGGGTTATTGTTTGTATATTGGGGGAGAGAGGGTTATTGTGTGTGTGTATTGGGGGAGAGAGGATTATTGTATTTGTAACCATGTATTATGTGTCATCTTAACTCTATGCCCAGGACATACTTGAAAACGAGCGTCAAGTCTCAATGTATTACTTCCTGGTAAAACTTTTTATAAATAAATAAATAAATTGTGTGTGTATTGGGGGACAGGGATTTATTGTGTGTGTGTGTGTGTATTGGGAGAGAGAGGGTTATTGTGGGTGTATTGGGGGAGAGAGGGTTATTGTGTGTGTTTTGGATGACGGGGAGTTATTGTGTGTATGTATTGGGGGGGGGAGTGGGATATTGTGTGTGTATTGGAGTGGGGGGGGGATTGGGAGTGTTTATTGGGGGGTTACTGAGTGTCATAATGACTGAGCCACTGATTGAGCCACCTGTGCTGAAGCAGGAATATCCTGAAAACCTGACCTGTTGGTGGCCCTTGAGGACTGGAGTTGGCCACCCTGCAATAGGAGAAAGATCATTGCACCGATTATAACGAGGCGTCAAACTCTGCGTCCTTTTTTTGTTTTGTATTTGCGGCACAAAAGATCCGCCAAGCCTCAGGTGGCGTAAACGTTTCTGGCTCACATGTAGGAAACACTTCCTTCCATGACACAAACGCGAGCAGAACACGAACAATGAGTCAAAACAATGTTTTATTGGCACTTTCTTTACGTTGATACATCTCCCCCCCTTACGTAGAAACGCTACGGTTACCTCAAGCAGAGTAGCTACACTGGACAAGTGGATGGAGTCACGGACGTCACAGCAGTCAAGGTTCCCATACATTGCACCTGCAAATCAGAAGAAAATCGTCACTTTCCGCAGCATTAATGTGTCATACAGACATATACACTAAGGCCTGGGACATAGTACAGAAGGCCGCGCTGAGCCGCGCTGAGAAGATGCACTTACCCCCTGCATCTGTCATCAGCACGGCTTTAGCAGCTGCTTCCGCATGTGTGCGGAGGCTGAGATATTTTGAGGAGACAGGCAAATTTCAAATTTGCCGCTCAGGGGAGCGGAGGAGCGGTCACATGACCGCTCACATCCAATGGGAGCGAGAGACTAGCCCCGCCTCCCGCCACGCCTCCGTTCCACCTCCGACACGCCTTCGCCCCGCCTCCGCCCCGCCTCCGCCCCGCCTCCGCCCCGCCTCTGCCCCGCCCCCAAAGCGCGCTCACTGCCTCGCCTGCCAGGACACAAAAAAGCTCCAGTTTGAGCAGGCGAGGCAGAGCAGGAGCGCGGATCAGCGCGGCCCGAGGCCTAAGGCTAAGGCCCCGCTCCCTCAGTCAGCGCGCCCGCACTGCAGACAGGCGGGGCGCTGACAGACACAGACCGCGATATGCGGAGCGGGAGCCGGGGCTGGAGTGGCAGGGAGGGGCGTGGTTTAAGCGGAGGGGGGCGTGGTTTACCGGAGGGACCCGCTACCCCCCCCACCCCTCCACGGGCTCGGGCTCGGGCTCCCGGGCTGCAGGATGGAGCTGCTGTGGGCTGCCCTACTCACACGCTGACACTCAGGCACACACACACACACACTCAGGCACACACAGACACACAGACAGGCACTCATGCACACACACAAACACACACACAGGCAGGCACTCACGCACTCAGGCACACACATACACACACACAGATAGGCACTCAGACACACACATACACACACACAGACAGGCACTCACGCACTCAGGCACACACATACACACACACAGATAGGCACTCAGACACACACATACACACACACAGACAGGCACTCACGCACTCAGGCACACACATACACACACACAGATAGGCACTCACGCACTCAGGCACACACATACACACACACAGATAGGCACTCAGACACACACATACACACACACAGACAGGCACTCAGACACACACATACACACACACAGACAGGCACTCACGCTGCTTTCCCTCCACACTCTCCTCCCTGCTCCCCGAAGCCTCCCCTCTTCCCGAAGCCTCCCCTCCTCATTGGCTCACAGCCACACCACGTGACGTGTCGACGCTTGGGATTACAATTCTCTTGAATCCCCTAGCGGCTGACGCATCACAGCGTGTAGTGAGCTGTGCCGTGAGGGCGGACTGGGACCGGCTCGGGAGGATTCCCCTGCTGGTGGGGAACACTCGTGCGTCCGCCCGCGCCGCCGGGCGCAGCGGGTCCCAGGCCTAAGGCCTCGGCCAAGCTTCCCGCTAGCGTGCTGAGGCGCGCTGAGGCTCAGGGAAAGCGAGTGCTTTCCCTGGCCTTGCGGGTGCTTTCCCTGCGCGCCGTCAGGGGGCGGGCCGGGGGCGGGCCAGTTACGTCACGGATCTGGTTCGCCCTCATTGGGCGAACCACTCACGTGACTGGCCCTGCGCTCCGGCAAGCGCTTGATTTTTAAAATTGCCTAAGACCTACGCTTCCGCACGCTTGCGGAAGCGTAGGCGAGCCCCTACTAAAGCCGCTCTAATTGCGGCTGTAGGGGCTCAGTGGCAAGCATGAGCGAGCGTCAGCACGCTTCAGCGAGTAAGCGCTTACCATGGCCGAGGCCTAAGACTGCACGGAAAAAGCCGTGTTCACAGGCTCGTGTAAACATGAACCCCAATAAAAAAATGTTTTGAATACATCAATCAAGCATCAGTATGAATATAATGCATTGACTTACTAGGTATTTTGTTCCACTGAAATAGAAATGTTGTTAAATAAATCGTGACACGGTGTAATATGTCATGTGGCTTCCGATCAAATCCCGCATCTCACACTCCATTCTTCTCCTCACTTTTAAAACTTTCCACTCTTCTGCCCCTCCTTACATCTCAGCCCTAATTTCTCGTTATGCACCATCCAGACTCTTGCGTTCTTCTCAAGGATGTCTTCTTTCTACCCCCTTTGTATCTAAAGCCCTCTCCCGCCTTAAACCTTTCTCACTTTCTGCCCCACACCTCTGGAATGCCCTTCCCCTCAGTACCCGACTAGCACCCTCTCTATCCACCTTTAAGACCCACCTTAAGACACACTTGCTTAAAGAAGCATATGAATAGCACTGTGGATATTCTGAACACGATACATAAAGCTTGGCCCCTTGCAGACGCACTTACCAGAACTCCCTCCTACTGTCTCTGTACGTTCTCCCTACCTACCAATTAGACTGTAAGCTCCTCGGGGCAGGGACTCCTCTTCCGAAATGTTACTTTTATGTCTAAAGCACTTATTCCCATGATCTGTTATTTATATTATCTGTTATTTATTTGATTACCCCATGTATTACTACTGTGAAGCGCTATGTACATTAATGGCGCTATATAAATAAAGACATACAATACAATACAATGTGTTGTTGTTCATCTCAGCGTTTATTTACCTAATTTTTAGACCTGCTAAGGAACAGATGATTGTTATTATCCCTGATATGTAAAGCCATAGAATGTATGTATATGTAAATGTATGCTGGGGAGCCGTGTTGGTCCTTTCTTCCATGTAGTAACACAGGAGGGAGAGGGAGTACGGGGTGTGAGTAACACAGGAGGGAGAGGGAGTACGGGGTATGAGTAACACAGGAGGGAGAGGGAGTATGGGGTATGAGTAACACAGGAGGGAGAGGGAGTACGGGGAATGAGTAACACAGGAGGGAGAGGGAGTAAGGGGTATGAGTAACACAGGAGGGAGAGGGAGTACGGGGTATGAGTAACACAGGAGGGAGAGGGAGTATGGGGTGTGAGTAACACAGGAGGGAGAGGGAGTACGGGATATGAGTAACACAGGAGGGAGAGTACGGGCTATGAGTAACACAGGAGGGAGAGGGAGTACGGGGTATGAGTAACACAGGAGGGAGAGGGAGTACGGGGTATGAGTAACACAGGAGGGAGAGGGAGTACGGGGTATGAGTAACACAGGAGGGAGAGGGAGTACGGGGTATGAGTAACACAGGAGGGAGAGGGAGTACGGGGTATGAGTAACACAGGAGGGAGAGGGAGTACGGGGTATGAGTAACACAGGAGGGAGAGGGAGTACGGGGTGTGAGTAACACAGGAGGGAGAGGGAGTACGGGGTGTGAGTTACACAGGAGGGAGAGGGAGTACGGGGTGTGAGTAACACAGGAGGGAGAGGGAGTACGGGGTGTGAGTAACACAGGAGGGAGAGGGAGTACGGGGTGTGAGTAACACAGGAGGGAGAGGGAGTACGGGGTGTGAGTAACACAGGAGGGACAGGGAGTACGGGGTGTGAGTAACACAGGAGGGAGAGGGAGTACGGGGTGTGAGTAACACAGGAGGGAGAGGGAGTACGGGGTGTGAGTAACACAGGAGGGAGTACGGGGTGCGATACCTTTTACTGGACCAACAAGCAGTTGATATGTTACAAGCTTTCCCACCTTTCAGGGTCCTTCATCAGTATGGCAGGAATACAGAAATACAGAAATACAATGTAATACGCAGTGTTGGTAAGAGGAATATCTGGTTACAATGCAGGTAGACAGGAAGTGGGAAATAAGATGAGAAGCAGGTCGCCTGGTGTGAAAATCACCAGTAGAGACATACCGTATTAGGCGGCCTAGGGATTAAGGTGATGTGAGGGGAGTGAGTGGGACAAGAGAGTGTATGTGAAAAAATATCTATCTACAGTATATTAAAACACCTTTAACAGATCAACTACTTGTTGGTCCAATAAAAGGTATCATACCCCGTACTCCCTCCTGTGTTACTCATACCCCGTACTCCCTCCCCCTCCTGTGTTACTAAAATATAATATGACACGGCGTGCTCATTTGCATGTCATTTCCCAGAATCCCTTGCTGCAGTGGGAGCACTGTATGCGAGGTGATAATAGTGAAAGACAGGGTGCTGACCTGTCTAAGACATGTGAATGTGCTCACAAGTGATATTCTTATATGCTAATGATGGAGGTTTTGTGTCGCCTTTTTCACCCACCATTACTTGTATGGAGTGTATGTGTATATATGTAACTGTTTGGTGCTCTTGAAAAAGGCTCCACTGGGAAACGTCAAGTATTAAACATCAGCTTATGAAATGTGGGCTTGCCGCTCCTTTTGTTCTTGGATCGCGTGTGCATGTGCGTGCGAATGCGTGTGGTTGTGTGTGTGTGTATATATATATATACACATACACACACAACCACACGCATTCGCACGCACATGCACACGCAATCCAAGAACAGAAGGAGCGGCAAGCCCACATTTCATAAGCTGATGTTTAATACTTGACGTTTCCCAGTGGAGCCTTTTTCAAGAGCACCAAACAGTTACACAGCGAACAAACATATACCCTCACATCAACCTGGTGGTTAAAAAGGGCGCCAAAACTCTGACAAAGAATATACATACCTAGTGACATCACCCTGAAGGGGAGAGCCAAGTGGGACCAAAAGGGCCCAAAACACAAAACCCAAATGTCTAAAAGGCTTGCGCTTAGAGCTGATGCATAAGGCTGCGTCCCCCCTGACCGCGCTCATGCTTGAGAGTGGTGACGTCACCAACACTCCAAGCATGAGCGCCGGGTGTCCTGGATTTTTTCCAAGCTCGAGCGTGGGGTCTTGTTGAGCGCGCTTCAAACTCTCTCTTTTTTTGTTTCCCAAGCTTGGGAGAGCGCGCGTGCACCGCGTGAGCGGGGACGGGACAGTTTAAATTGCATAAACTAAACTCATAATAAATGTGTATCGAGAGTGATACACCAAAGAATCCCCTTTAGATAGGCGCACTGCAGACCTGAAAATAAAGACGGTCAGGGGTAGGATGTGGTGTGTATAAATAAAAAAACTTTATTAAATATTAGTGTAATAGTGTACATAAAACAGTGTATAGTGCTGTACTATACACTGACTAATAATAGACTGCTGTTGGTCTATGTCAACCTCCGTCAAGCGTCTCACTGTGCTCCCATTAGTTCTGTCTCCCTTGAAGTGTGAAAATCTTGGCAGATGCTCTAAATGTCAATAATCTAGATGGGTTATTGTAACCTTATGACATATTGGTAGGTATAGGCTCTACCGAGACTAACAGAGAAGTTCACGCAGCACATCAACGTAATGTGCACACTGCGCATGCGTCATGTAAGTTAAAACAGTAGAGTCTGTTTATATGCGAGTTGCGCATGCGCCGGGGCAGTGCGTAACGTAAATGTTTGGACGGCCCGTATAAGGTTGGTAACGGGTAAAGGGAGTACTGGGTGTCGAGGAAATGTTCAATAGTGATTACACATAGTGACACACAGAGCGTTGTGCCTATGGATCACTATAGATCGTAGTTTGATATGAACCCAGTATATATGCGTATTCTTTGTACAATGGTGCGTTCATGTGTCAAAGTTTGTGCTGTATCTGGTATAGTGTGCGTCTCAAACGGGCGCAGGTACGAGGATGCTGTGCATCTTTAGTTGTCAGGATTGCCTAGACCTCCTGCCTAGCCATAGCTTCCTTGTCCACTGGGTGTGCTGCTGTCTTCTGTTGGCTCTGGGTTCCTCTGTCTGTCTGTCTTCTTGTTGCTCCTGTCTCTGTCCTTTATACAGTAGCTTGCTTCCTGTCTGTTGCTTTTGCCTTTGCTTGCTAGTCAGACTCCTGCAGTATGCTCATGCCTGTCTTTGATCCTGACCTGTTTCCTGTACCTGTATTTGAGTCTGCTCACAGTAAAAGCCCTTGCTAGTAATCTGGCTTGTCCCTGGTTATTCCTGCTCCCCGGTCTCAGTCCCTGCTCCCTGTTCTTAGTCCCTGTCCTGCCCCGCCTGTCCTGTTCCAGTCTCCTCGTTGCCGACCTCTGCTTGTACCTAACTTCGCTGCCTGCCGCCTGCCTCGGACCCCTGCTTGTACCTGACTTCGCTGCCTGCCGCCTGCCTTGGACCTCTGCTTGTGACCCCTACTACGCTCGTGCTGTTCCGGCCACCGAGATCCTACCCGCCACAGGAGTCTCCCGTGACAGAAAGCAAAGGCCACTTCTGGATCTCGCTGGAACAGATTCTTCTTCTGCCTGCACCCTTTCCTGCCTGCTGCAGCAGACCACATCCGCATGGTTGAAGATAAGTACTTTCGTTTCTTTTTTGGAAATCCAAGTTGGGATTTTGAAAGGTTTTTTTGTCGTTGCTGCTAAGTGTTCTGCAAGAATTATTGCGTTCATAACGAAAAAACATTTTTTTTCTGAGACTAGAACTGTTACTACCGACTATTGCAGCTTTCTTTGAGATGTTTATTTTTGCAAAGGTTTCTGCAGGGTTTTTTGTGCCACTTTCTCCCTGAGAAGAATTCCCTATTATAAAAAAGACCCTTCCCTGCAGTACCTGTTTTTGCCATTTTGAGACTTTCATTACCTGGACAAGAATTGTCTCTGCATTGTGGGTGGGCCACTGCAGATTTTCAGACTCACATTTCTATTTAGGACGGTTACCTTGATTTACTGCTGTTCACAGGGTCTTCATTTCAAAAGACAAAAGTGCTCCCATTATTTTGTTGCTGCATGCTTTGATTTTCTTGCATCTATAGTTTTTCATATGATTGGTTCTAAGGTTTCAGGTTTACCTGCAAGTTCCCCTAAAGTTTGTTTCTCTGCAACATATGATATCCCTACGCCTGATATCAAAGGTTTCAGATTTGACTGCAGGGTTCTCTGTCTGATATTCCTATGTCAAAAGTTTCAGATCTAACTACAAGTTTACTCTGGATTAGTTTCCTGCTGTCTATGATATTTCTATGCCTGATATCAAAAGTTTCAGATTCAACTGCAGGTTTTCTTTGTCTATATGATATCCCTACGCCTGATGCATAAAGATTTAGATGTAACTGCAGGTTTTCTCTGTCTGTCTGATATCCCTACGCCTGATATCAAAGGTTTCAGATTTGACTGCAGGGTTCTCTATCTGATATTCCTATGTTCAATGTCAAAAGTTTCAGATCTAACTATAAGTTTTCTCTGTATTAGTTTCCTGCTGTCTATGATATTTCTATGCCTGATATCAAAAGTTTCAGATTCAACTGCAGGTTTTCTTTGTCTATATGATATCCCTACGCCTGATGCATAAGGATTTAGATGTAACTGCAGGTTTTCTCTGTCTGTATGATATCCCTATGCCTAATGCCTAAAGATTCAGATATAACTGCAGGTTTCTCTGTCTATGTTTTTTCCTTGCATTTATAATCTCTGTGACTGATGTTAAAGTCTTTAAGGGTCAGCTCTCCTATCTTGTGTCTCTCTGTGTCTAATATTCCTGTTGTTCATTCTAATGCTTCTGTTTTAAAAACACATTTCCTCTTTACTGGTGTCTTGGGAAGTGTGGTTTAATTATGGCTCCCACTCAAACAGTCTTGAGCAGTAAATGTGAACACAGTACCACTGATTCTTCAGAACTTCTCAAAGCAAGGAAGAAGAAGAAGAAGAAGGGAGGCATTACTGTGGAAGTTGCAGAAGGAATTAAGAATGAAAATTTAACCTCAGAGTCTGCATTTGATGAAAGAGATATGCTGCAGCTTAAGGCAACTCACAGACGTAGCCCAAGAATAGTGGAAGAGAAGAAAGATGCTCCTACTCAGACGCTTCAAGCTGCACAGAAAGCGATTGATTGTCTTTTTGAACGTTTAGATAAGGAGCAAGAGGCCAAGATTGCACTACAAAGCTGTCTATCTTCAGCAATTGCTAAGTGTGTTCTCCAGGAGAAAGAAAGAGAGCAGTTGGAGAGGGACAGGGTAATCCTGTCAAGTAAGCTGGAGAAGGCCTATGCTGATAATGCGCAGTACCAGAATTTCATGGCTCAAGTTGGCGCAAAACTGGAAGCCTCTGAGGAGAAGAATTGCCACTTCAACATAGAACTACGTTCTTTGAGAGAGATCTTCGAAGGATTAAATAGCAGTTTTGAAATGGTAACCCAGAAGTGCAAGAATCTCTGTGTCCAGGTCAGTGAAGGAGATAAGAAACTCCATGAATTAGGAGAGGAGAAGAAGCAGTTGGCCCAGGAAAAGTTGGATATGCAGACAGCACTGCAGAATGCAGAGAGAGTGCTGCAAGAGGAACGTGTCTCCCTGGAGCGGCGCACTCAGGCAGAGAATATGCTGCAGAGTCAGCTGCGAGAACTACGTGCACATCTGCAGGACGCCAAGGAGAGATGGGTGAATGCTGAAGAGAGACAGCGAGTATTGCAGGAGGAAAGTTTCCAGACTGCCTACAAGATAAAGATGCTGGAAGAGTATTTGAGTACCCAGTGTGTCCCCAAAGAACAAAATGAGGAGCTGAAGGTCACACTGAGCATAACCAGAGCCTCGCTGGAGGAGGAGAGGTCTGGGAGAGCACGGCCCGGTTCTGCCTCCAGCAGAAAGTCTCTTTCAGACTCTGGTTCCACAGAGACATCCCCTCTCAGTCCTCCTGGAGACGTGGGGGAAGTGGGCGACCTGAAGGAGTTTGTTCTGCGCCCCGCGCCACGCGGTGTCACCGTCAGATGTCGGATCAGCCGAGACAAGAAAGTGATGGACCGAGGACTGTACCCCACCTATTACATGCACCTGGAGCGGGACGAAAACCACAAGCTCTTTCTTCTCGCTGGGAGGAAGAGAAAGAAGAGTAAAACGTCCAACTACTTGATATCTATTGATCCGACCGACATGTCCCGGGAGGCGGGCAGTTTTACTGGCAAACTCCGATCCAACCTAATGGGGACCAAGTTTACAGTGTTTGACCGCGGTGTTAGCCCAGCCAGGGCTCAGGGACAGTCAGAGAATGCAGCGTCCCGGCAAGAACTGGCGGCTATTTGCTATGAAACTAACGTCCTCGGGTTTAAGGGTCCCCGGAAGATGGCGGTTCTCATTCCCGGAAAGAATTTCAATCACGAGCGCATCCCTTTCCAGCCACACAATGATTCGGAGAGCCTGCTGTCTAAATGGCAGAACAAGTGTCAGGAGAACATCATCGAGCTGCACAATAAGGCCCCCGTGTGGAATGATGACACTCAGTCTTACGTGTTCAACTTCCACGGGCGTGTCACACACGCATCTGTGAAGAACTTCCAGATTGTGCACGACAATGATCTGGAGTACCCTCTGCCCACTGACAAGCCACCAGAGGTGGGTCACCTTGAGTCGCCGTTTCATCAAGGCCTCCGGGAAGAGCCTGGAGGATCGTCCGGAGAACGCTCCTGAGAGGGGGGAGTAATGTCAGGATTGCCTAGACCTCCTGCCTAGCCATAGCTTCCTTGTCCACTGGGTGTGCTGCTGTCTTCTGTTGGCTCTGGGTTCCTCTGTCTGTCTGTCTTCTTGTTGCTCCTGTCTCTGTCCTTTATACAGTAGCTTGCTTCCTGTCTGTTGCTTTTGCCTTTGCTTGCTAGTCAGACTCCTGCAGTATGCTCATGCCTGTCTTTGATCCTGACCTGTTTCCTGTACCTGTATTTGAGTCTGCTCACAGTAAAAGCCCTTGCTAGTAATCTGGCTTGTCCCTGGTTATTCCTGCTCCCCGGTCTCAGTCCCTGCTCCCTGTTCTTAGTCCCTGTCCTGCCCCGCCTGTCCTGTTCCAGTCTCCTCGTTGCCGACCTCTGCTTGTACCTAACTTCGCTGCCTGCCGCCTGCCTCGGACCCCTGCTTGTACCTGACTTCGCTGCCTGCCGCCTGCCTTGGACCTCTGCTTGTGACCCCTACTACGCTCGTGCTGTTCCGGCCACCGAGATCCTACCCGCCACAGGAGTCTCCCGTGACATTAGTAGCAGGAGTAGTGAAAAATAGTAAGCGCAGGTCTGGGCTGCTTGGTAATATTTTCAACGGGGATTTTTGGTGCCCATGTGACCGCAGAGCTGCTCACTCGTAAACTGCTGCAATTGAGAAATGGTATAGCACACGAGACCTAGGTAGTCAGAGCAGCTGTGTCTATACAGGGCTGCATGGAAAAAACATGCACGGTAGTATTTAAAGCAGGCAGGCTATTATGATAGTGAATAGCAAGTGCTGCCCTGTAGCAGCACTGACACCTCTTTAAATGGGTGTATCAAATGAAAGTAAGACACAGGTCAGCGCACTAGAGGAGCTAGTAGAGATAGCTGGCGTGGTAAGGTATGAATCATACAGCTAAAGACCCGACATGCTGCATGTTTCGTCACTTCCTGTGACTTCATCCGGGGTGGGCGTTGCTTGGTTCCCGGTCGCTTCTTTATACCCTGTAGTTGCCATAGCGATCATGGGACGCCAAATGCTGTAGGGTGGTGATGCATGAGTACTGCATCCTAAACTGACCTAAGTTATTGTATGTAATACAAGTAAGAATTAACTTAGCTGGATTTCAAAAAATTGGGTTGGTGGTGACAACACTAAAATGAGTTGAAATGTGACTGTGATCTGACATAGGTTCATAGGAAAGAGTTAAAGACAAAACCTTCGTTTAAGCCAGATGGATAGTGGGTATTGAGCAGATAAATCCACCTGGCCTCCCGTTGCAGGAGTTTCTTATCCCAATTCCCCCTGCGAATGCTGGGGGGAACATGGTCTATGCCTTGAAAGTTAAGCGTATCAAGTTTCCCTGCATGGTGGTCCCTAACATGACGGGAGACCGGGGTATCCAAAGCATTCCTGATAGATCCTATATGTTCCAGGATGCGTCTCCGGAGTTCTCGCTTTGTCTTGCCAACATACTTTTTTCCACATAGACAAGAGTGAGCAGCTCTGCGGTCACATGGGCACCAAAAATCCCCGTTGAAAATATTACCAAGCAGCCCAGACCTGCGCTTACTATTTTTCACTACTCCTGCTACTAAAGATGCACAGCATCCTCGTACCTACGCCCGTTTGAGACGCACACTATACCAGATACAGCACAAACTTTGACACATGAACGCACCAATGTACAAAGAATACGCATATATACTGGGTTCATATCAAACTACGATCTATAGTGATCCATAGGCACAACGCTCTGTGTGTCACTATGTGTAATCACTATTGAACATTTCCTCGACACCCAGTACTCCCTTTACCCGTTACCAACCTTATACGGGCCGTCCAAACATTTACGTTACGCACTGCCCCGGCGCATGCGCAACTCGCATATAAACAGACTCTACTGTTTTAACTTACATGACGCATGCGCAGTGTGCACATTACGTTGATGTGCTGCGTGAATTTCTCTGTTAGTCTCGGTAGAGCCTATACCTACCAATATGTCATAAGGTTACAATAACCCATCTAGATTATTGACATTTAGAGCATCTGCCAAGATTTTCACACTTCAAGGGAGACAGAACTAATGGGAGCACAGTGAGACGCTTGACGGAGGTTGACATAGACCAACAGCAGTCTATTATTAGTCAGTGTATAGTACAGCACTATACACTGTTTTATGTACACTATTACACTAATATTTAATAAAGTTTTTTTATTTATACACACCACATCCTACCCCTGACCGTCTTTATTTTCAGGTCTGCAGTGCGCCTATCTAAAGGGGATTCTTTGGTGTATCACTCTCGATACACATTTATTATCTATCTAGCCCATCCCCAGGCAGCACGCCTCTACCTTCTAGGGGTCTGAGCGAGGTCCCTTTCTATAGTTCTATAAACTAAACTCAGCAAGCGCCGCATGCTCAGCGCTAACGTGGACGCAGCCTAAGGCTGAGTCCATACAGACTTCAGCCTTGCGGAGGCGCATGGAAGCTGAGGGAAAGCGGGTGCTTTCCCTGGCCTTAGACCGCGCGCCGTCCGGGGGCGTGTCGGGGGGGGGGCTGTGATGTCACGGAGCTGGTTCGCCCACGTGACCGGCCCTGCGCTCCGGCGAGCTCAGAAACTTAACATTTGTTAAGACACACACTTCCGCTAGCGTGCGGAAGCGTGCACGAACCCCTGCTAAAGCCGCTCTCATTGCGGCTGCAGGGGCTCACTGCCGAGCAGCAGCGCGCCTCAGCACGGATCAGCGCCTAAGCGCTGACCATGCCCGAGGCCTAAGGCAGACCACAAGTAGCAAATCAGGCCCACACTAGTCTGAGTAGATACATAGTAACAGGAACTATAGCAATGACAATAAGGGCGTGCCTATAGTGCCGTCGTTGGCGACGGCGACACGAAGGGTGACGTCACCCGTCACCACCAGCGAAAGTTATGTTTCGCCGGGCGGTGGGGAGCGGGATTCCGGTAATTTGATTTGTTCAAGGGCCGTCACGTGACGCGACGGCCCTTGAAAAATCAAATTTTGCCGGCTTCAGATTTTTGCGCCGGCGGCACTAGTCGCCGTTGCGTGCACTATAAGCGCACGCGGCGGCGGCAATGTATTTGTTTTCGGTCACCGTCGCTGGCACTATAAGCGCGGCATAAGACGCTGCGACAGAGACATTTCTGTGCAATACGGAGAACACTCCCTTCAATCCAAACGTATATAGTGCTAAAGGAAATAGCATCCACATGGGGAATCCTTTCGTGCTACAAGAGGCGCTCATGCCCATACAGTAGGCAATAATCGTGGGACAAAAAAGATGGCGGAACGTGCAGAAAATACAGTACATATGATTCATGCTGCAATATACATCTGCACGTTCGGCCAACTTCCCCCCCCCCACCCGGATTTCGGAGCGTTTTTGGCAACCAGGTGGGGGTGAGGGTGTATCTTTGTTAACTGGGTAACTATTTTGTGCTCTTCAAAATGGTTCCACTGCGAGCCAAAACGTGGAGTGTGAAACGTCACCATTTTGAATTTGAGAGTGTCTGCCATTTTGTAATTTTACTATTTATAACAACTGAATGAACGTTCCACCTGAAACACAGCGAGTGTGACATTTAAAAGCTAAATATTGTTGCACTTGTAAAAATCATGGTGTAAGGTACAAAAGCAAAAATTCTACAAATACTGTACGCAGGAAATCAGGTGAGTTACAGAATACCAATTAATACCATTTCATACCAACTAAAGGAGCAGTTCCCCCTCTGCCCCGCCTTTCTTATTATATGGATGGGGAGCAGGGGATCCCCAGAACTAATTTCACCTCTAGGAACGCCCTGGTTACGAAATACTTACCTGGACACATCCACTTCCATGTGTCTAAATCCCCTGTGTCACAGAGCCAATAGGATCATCAATCGCGACTTCCTATTGGTTCACATGATGCGGAAGATTTAAACCAGCCATTTTGTTTCCCCTGACAGGGGACAGGCCCTGCTCTATTTTCTGGGCTAATATTTTGGTGAACCAGGGAGACCCGTGGCTGAAAATAGCGTGCTTCATCTCTGAGGACCCTCTGCATCTCGTCCAAGTAAAAAAAGGAGGGGGGGGGGGGACTGCACCTTTAATATAGTTATTGAGTAAGGCTATGTCCCCGCTGCCTGCTGCAGCGCCCGCTATGGTGTGCGCTGCAGGGACAAGAGCCGCCCATCAATGGGGCCGGGCCCGCTACCCACCTTGCCCACCGCGTTGCGCAACCAGATTTCTCTGAAGACAGGAAATCTCTGTTCACAACTTGCGACGGAGCGCTGGCCACGCCCCCCGGCGGTTCAGCCAATGACCGCGAACCTGCCGGGTGACATCATGGCTGTGCTCCTCGCAACGCCCCCATCATGCCCCCCCCCCCACTGTCTTTCCCCCTGCAGATCACCGCAGACCGGGGATCTCAGCTGCCGCCGGCCAGGCAGGCGCACGTGCAGCTCCGACCCCTGGGCCTCAGCCTAAGGCCGCGCTTATAGTGCCGGCGACGCAACATCGCCCGAAAACAAATGCATTGCCGCCGCGGCGTGCGCTTATAGTAAGCGCGACAGCGACAAAGCGACGGCGCATCGCGACAACTGGTAGCCGGCAAAATTTGATTTTTCAAGGGCTGTGGCCTCATGTGACAGCCCTTGAACCAATCAAATGTCAGGAAACCCGCAACGCCGCCGCCCAGCGAATATAACTTTCGCCTACGGCGACGTCACCCCGCGTGTCGCCATCGACGGCACTATAGGCGCGGCCTAAGGAATGAGGTGGTCGGAGCTTGGAAAGTGAAAAAGAAGTTTCTGTCAGTGATACAAAACGGCTCCGGATACAGAGAAAGCGTAATGTTCAGCCCGTATACAGCCCGTATACTCCCCCTGTCCTGTATGTACAAGGGTGACACTGAAAGAGATGTGTTGTTGAATCTCTGGTACCCACCGTAGTATACTGTATGTAGGGCTGCGTACATCTAAAAGCCATACTGAGGGCTCAGCAGAATGCACAGGGAAAGCAAGAGGGAGGTTACTGAACAAGCACGTAACTACACTTGGGGATAGGTATCAAAGAATGTACATAGTTACAGAGTGTAGTTACATAGTTACAGAGTGTAGTTACATAGTTACAGAGTGTAGTTACATAGTTACAGAGTGTAGTTACATAGTTACAGAGTGTAGTTACATAGTTACAGAGTGTAGTTACATAGTTACAGAGTGTAGTTACATAGTTACAGAGTGTAGTTACATAGTTACATAGTGTAGTTACATAGTTACAGAGTGTAGTTACATAGTTACATAGTTACATAGTAGATGAGGTTGAAAAAAGACGTACGTCCATCAAGTTCACCCTATGCTAAATTTATACAACAGATACTTTATCCTATATCTATACTTATTGATCCAGAGGAAGGCAAACACAAAACCCCAGAGTCATATCATCTAATGATGTCTCATAAGGGGAAAAATAAATTCCTTCCTTACAAAAAGTGGCAATCAGATTACTCCCTGGATCAACATCCTTCCCATGTTACAAAATATTCAAAAACACAGGGCCAACCAGACTTAGCTAAATATTACGAAGCAGCCAGACTAAGCACACTAATTTACTGGTCCGCAGCCCCAGGAAAAACACCGTGGGTGGACATAGAGAGGTCAGAAGCTGGGTACGAGGAACTCGCATCTCTCCTATGGGTAAACAAGGCAAATAGGCAGCCAGGCTATAGGAACCATCCAGTCTTACTACACTCCCTGAATATCTGGGATAAAAACTGCAAACACAAACAGATCTCCTCCATCCCATCGCCCCTAACACCAATCAGATCTAACCCTGAATTCACCCCAGCACATAACTCGAACATCTTTAAACAATGGGACAAGAAGGGACTATCCAAGCTAGGAGACATGCAAAGAGGAGGCAAGGTCAAATCATTTATGGGGATAAGAGAGGAATACAATATCCCAAGCGCACAAATATTCCAATATATGCAGTTGGCCCACTTTGTCACCTCGATACAGCCAGGAGACACCTGGAACAGACCACTCACCAACTTTGAGAGTCTGTTCCAAAGGGGACACAACAACAGGGGGACGATTGCCCAATTTTATCAGACACTACTGAAACAAAATGAAGGCCAAACAAGCAAAAACATATCGGATTGGGAACGCGACATTGGGAACCCCTTAGAAGAAGAGGACTGGGAAGAAATATACGAAATGATAGCCAGGGCTTCTCGGTGCTCAACAATCAGGGAAACAAATCTGAAGGTCCTACACAGATGGTACTATACCCCAGCGCGCCTCCACTCTTTCTCCCCACTAACCTCCCCTATGTGTTGGCGTAACTGCGGCCAAATAGGCACATTTAAGCACATTTGGTGGTCCTGCCCTAAGATAATCCTTTTTTGGGGGAGAATCAGGCGACTAATAGAAGGGGTAACAGGCCTGGACCTACCCTGGGACATAGAAACAGTGCTCCTACTAAAACCCAACGAGGGCCTAGAGAGACAAATAGACTACTTGATAACACAGATCCTATCAGAGCCAAAACACTAATAGCAAAGCACTGGAAGCAGAACGACCCCCCCTCTATCACCGAGGTATTACACAAGATAAACTACATAATGACAATGGAGAGACTCACACGTCTGATTCATGACCGGCACCACACCTTCCTGACAACATGGGATCCGTGGGAGACATACATTTGGAAAAACCCAATAGGACCGACGAAATAAGGAAATTATTATTGGGTAAACCGACTTCGTTCTGATTAAGGATGTTTCAAGTGTAATTGTATGTACGCTTCCTGCGAGGAGCACATGATAGATGACACCCCACCACCCCCTCCCCCCATACCTTCTTACTTTCTGTACCCGTTCCCCACCCCTCCCCCCTCTCTTTTGTTTTCCCCTTTGTTTTCAGTTTGGAAAAACAATAAAAAATACTAGTTTAAAAAAAAACCACACAGGGCGACAATTCTCCTCTGAGAAATGTGCAGCTTGTCTGAAGCTTGTGAAATTAGTTTCTTACACTTGTTGCCAATTTCTTAAGGCTGCGCTTATAGTGCCAGCGCCGCGACGTCGCTCCAAATCAAATGCATTGTCGCCGTCGCAAGCGCTTATAGTAAGCGCGAAGGCGACGGAGCGACGTGGTGGCGCGAAATTTGGAAGCCGGGGAAATTTGATTCTTCAGAGGCTGTCGCCACGTGTGACAGCCTCTGAACCAATCAATCACCTGGTCGCCTGCGACGTCGCCGGAAAGCGAATTTCAACTTTCGCTGGCGGCAACGGTGCCGGGTGACGTCATCGGTCGCATCGCCGTCACCGGCACTATAAGCGCGGCCTTAAGAGCATAGGTTAAACTACTTGGCAGAGTTATAGGACGCAGAGAGAGAAACTGCATGGGTTACAGGTGCCAAATGTGATAAATCTCATTAGAATATCGCTCTGACACTCTCCTCTCCTAACGCCTGCTGCAACAAATGCCAATATAGCAAAATTGGTGCAAAGGATCTTGATACTTTGACGCTACATGACACGTGGGTCATGGTGGGGCAACTTGGCTGTGTTTATGGGCAATGCACCAGTTCGCAGCTACATGATACAGTACATATCCCACCCGGGGATCCACATATAGCCGCTTCCTCGCGATTATAGGTAGATGCCTCTTAGAAGGTTCTCGTCTTTCCCATGAAATGTGTCGGGGTCACACCAAGCCCCTCTCGCCCCCTCTCCCACATACAGCGGCGGATTTGAAGATCACAATGTCATTTGACGTTACACCGTCACGTTGCCATGGCAACGAGACGCAGCGTGACGTCACGCTGGTGACGTCCGCAGCATCAGCTGACACTGCGATTCGGAAGGAGAAGGAGGGTGGCAGCAAGGAGGCGACCGCCACCCGCGAGTGCTTTCTCATCAGGCCCGATAGGCCCGAGAGTGCGGCATAGGTATCCGCCCCAAAACTTTGCCGCCCTAGGCCCGGGCCTACACTAATGGGACATCTGCCACTGCCCACATATGTTTGTTGCCGGATCAATGTTATTTTCATGCACTGTGAATACCCTTCCTCTAAACTGCCTTAAAGGCCTTTTTTAAATGTAAATGCAGAGAGATCAACCCAATAAGAACCCACATCAGTGGGATATGGGGGTTATGAATCAAAATATGGCATTTTAATGGAAAAGGACTGGCTTTCTGGAAGTCAGCTGGTGCTACAAATCAGTGGAACGGATTTTAAATCAGGGAGACTCACAGGAAATCAATGAGAGCCGGCGTGCCTGTAACTGTGACGCATGGAGGGAGACGGAGCATGGGACCTATCTCAGTTCTTCTCCCCGATGAGGTTTGTTTTAGGACAATGCAAGTCAATAGATAACCAGTTATTCATCCAGCTCCGGAAAACGCTAGTGCGCACAGACGGATATCAGTGCAAATACCTTGGAAATCCAGGTTGCCCAGGTGGAGGATGGCGGCTAGCAGACTGCTAATGTCATGCTGTTCCATCTCAGAGAAGAGCAGGACCTTCATGGCAGAGCGGACCTCAGCGTAGGATTTCGCATCATTACGCCCATCGCAGGTTGTGCAGTTACCCTGAGATAGGCAGTAAAGTAAATGTTAGGGACATATTACTGCTGCTGCGTCATTAACACCCAGACTTCACCACATCATTATTCCTTCTATGGGTGAGAAGAATAACATAGTTGCAGCATATTGATCATTTCACGGAAAATTCCCTTATTTTTTTCCACTGGTTCAATAACCCCCGAAGCGACCGATCACAGTAACTCCCATTGACACGAGTAAGCTCCTTAAAGACACTATCCGTTAAATAGAACCTGTTAGCAAGATATTGCTGGGGTGTTCAAAGCAACATCTGCGGTAAAAGATAATTATGGATTGTGTATAAAAGTCATTAAATAAACTTCTAATCCTGACAGATGCTGCTGTGATCTGATCTGTGATGATGACATCGGCAGCAAGTTCCAGCTTCAAGAACAGTACATGATCCGTAACTCCTGTAGTGCTAGACGGGCCTAGAATGTATTGAAATGAATCTGAAACATAGAAAGGGAAGCAGATAGGCATCATCAGAGCCACATCTGCACATTTTACTGGTTGATATAAAGTCCAATCCTTGCTTCATCTCTGGCTTTTATGTCAGATGTAACATTCCCGTGTGAATCTGCTGCTATTAGCATTGCCAGGTGGCTTGTCCAAAAATACTGGACACAATATTGAAAGGTGCGACGCGCGCGAGAATCGTGAGGAAGAATGTTATTTATAAATTACCTGATTTACGTAATTTTTCTAAATTTCACTCCAAGTACTCACCAATTTGCACCAATTTATATTCTGTTTCGTAAAAAATCTGGGTAGGGGTCTAGGGAAGGAGTGAGTGGAAGGGGGTAGTGGGAGTGGGAGGGAGCGGGGGTGGGAGGGGGTGGGAGGGAGCGGGAGTGGGAGTGGGTGGGAGGGGGTGGGAGGGAGCACCCTTCCGAGGATTTTTTTAGGAAATAGAATATGAAATAGTGCAAATTGATGCAAATTGGTGCATGCTTGGAGTGACATTTAGAACAAATGAGGTAATGGTCTGATCATTTATAAATAACTGACCTGCAGTCACACTGTACATGGCGAGCAATACTGATCTTACTGCTCCTCCCACATATTCCAAGATTGTTGCACCCCTCCTCATCCTCTCTCCCTTATCCTCTCACCCCTCCCCTCATCCTCTCTCATCCCCCCTCCCTTCATCCTCTCACCCCCCCTTCCCTTCATCCTCTCACTCTCTCCTCCCTTCACCCTCTCACTCTCCCCTCCCTTCACCCTCTCTTATCCCCCACCCTTCATCCTCTCACCCCTCCCTTAATCCTCTCACCCTTCCCCTCAATCCTCTCTCATCCCCCCTCCCTTCATCCTCTCACCCCCCTTCCCTTCATCCTCTCACCCCCCTTCCCTTCATCCTCTCACTCTCCCCTCCCTTCTTCCTCTCTCATCCCCCCTCCCTTCATCCTCTCATCCCCCCTCCCTTAATCCTCTCACCCCTCCCCTCAATCCTCTCTCATCCCCCCTCCATTCATCCTCTCATCCCCCTCCCTTCATCCTCTCACCCCCTCCCTTCATCCTCTCTCACCCTCCTCCCTTCACCCTCTCTCACTCCCTTCATCCTCTCACCCCCTTCATTTTTCCTCTCTCACCCCCCTCCCTTCATCCTCTCACCCCCTCCCTTCATCCTCTCACCCCCCCTCCCTTCATCCTCTTTCACCCCCCCTCCCTTCATCCTCTCACCCCCCCCCTCCCTTCATCCTCTCACCCCCCCCTCCCTTCATCCTCTCACCCTCCTCCCTTCACCCTCTCTCACTCCCTTCATCCTCTCACCACCCTTCATTTTTCCTCTCACCTCCCCTCCCTTCATCCTCTCACCCCCCTCCCTTCATCCTCTCTCGCCCTCCGCTCCCTTTTCCCTCTCTCACCCCCTTCATCCTCTCACCCCCCTTCATTTTTCCTCTCACCTCCCCTCCCTTCATCCTCTCACCCCCCTCCCTTCATCCTCTCACCCCCCCTCCCTTCATCCTCTCACCCCCCCCCTCCCTTCATCCTCTCACCCCCCCTCCCTTCATCCTCTTTCACCCCCCTCCCTTCATCCTCTCACCCCCACTCCCTTCATCCTCTCACCCCCCCAGTCCCTTCATCCTCTCACCCCCCCTTCCTTCATCCTCTTTCACCCCCTCTCCCTTCATCCTCTCACCCCCCCAGTCCCTTCATCCTCTCACCCCCCCTTCCTTCATCCTCTTTCACCCCCTCTCCTTTCATCCTCTCACCCCCCTTCTTCCTCTCTCATCCCCCCTCCCTTCATCCTCTCACCCCCCCTCCCTTCATCCTCTCAACCCCCCCCCCTCCCTTCATCCTCTCTCAACCCCCCTCCCTTCATCCTCTCTCAACCCCCCTCCCTTCATCTTCTCTCAAAACCCCTCCCTTCATCCTCTCATCAAGTGCTGCAGGAACGGCTGATTACCCAGTGTGTCCCCGCAGAGCAGCATGAGGAACTGAAGGCTGCCCTGAGCATCACCAGAGCATCGCTAGAGGCCAAACTTATAGGCCAGGTGACTCGGTAAAAGAGGGAGCACAAGAAGGTCCAGAAACTGAGGCAAGCAGCTGCGGCCCAAGCGAAGAAATCCACACAGATCCAAGATATAGTGAATAATGCGTTGATGCACACTCAACAAGATTCGCTCAGTGAGGAGATAAACTTAAAAATGGAGAAAAGCAGCATCAGTAATTCAGAAATACTACAAAGCTCTTGTCCAAGCAAGGTCCTATATTTTATTTCTAATTTTATTGTTATTAAGATACTTAAAGAACTTTTTAGGGTTGACCTTACTTGCTATTGCAATCCTTTTTTCATTATCCATTTTTCCTAATTTTATTGCCCTTTTGCAACTTTTGTTACATTCCTTATAATTCTGATAAATAAATATAGGCCCCACATCTGCTTTACGCCAATCTAGTGGTACTGACCCGTACTCAACCTTTCTTTTCAAAATCGGAGTGGGGGTGTCCTCTGTAGCTGACCTGTGCTATTCTGCGTTCCGAGAACCCAAAATATCCAGATTCATTTACCTTGCTGCTTGCTTCCTAACTTTTCCCCTTTTGGGATCGTAATATGGCCATCGGATCAGGCTCCATCCCGTGGGCAAAGAGCAAGCTGGAAAATGAACGGGGCATGACATTGCGGCTTCCTATAGGGCAGGGGTGTGCAAAGTGGGGGGGAGCGCCCCCAAGGTGGGTGCCAGATTCGCTGCAGGGGGGCGCGGGTTTTACAGAGGCCTTGCGCGCTTCCCGAAGGCATTTAAATTAATGCCGGGGGAGCTGTATGGCCCCTGTAAACTTCTTTACCTTGGTTCAGACGCCCCTGGTGACGCGTCGCCATGGCAACGTGATGTCATCACGTCAGAACAAAGGTAAGCAGGGGAGGCGCGAGGAGAGGGGGACAGACGGCAGGAGGGGGCGCAGGGAAAAAAGATTGCGCTCCCCTGCTATTGGGTGACACTGGCAGCCATCTTGATTTTTCTTTTCAATTCACAGCCAAATACAAAAGTACATTTCTCAGGAATTGGGGGGTCCCAGAAGTTGAGAAACCCGCTGGCACTTCCGCAGGAGAAATTCCTGGCGTGGGCGCCAGAAATGGAAGGAGGAGGAGGAGAAGACAGAGCAGTCAGCTTGATCTTCCCCTAGAACACGAGCACGTGCCCATGTGGTACCTGCTGTGCTATAAGGACACTCTAAGCAATAAGAGCAGACATTGATCTTACTGGTGGAAGAGGCGCAGAGAATGGAAGGGCATATAGGAAGAATCAGAGAGGGTTACCATGGTCAGGTAGTTGTAGTCCGAAGGGCTGCCCAGGTTTAACTGCTTCTTCTTCTCCGAACTCATCCCCAGCAACATGCAGTAAAATATGTGGTAGTTTCTTTCACCGGGGGCCTGATGAAGGACAGAAGGAGACATATAGGTAATAAGGAAGCTCAGAGTGCACACACAGTAATAGATTTAGAGAGCGAGCTACAGGTTTAGCCCCTATTCAATATGGTGGAGAACGATTTAACGAAGCAGTAACTGAATGGCAATTAGAGTTAAAGGTGGGCAAACCCAGACACGCAGAAGGAAGAGGGGAAGCCAAGAGAGATGCTAAGAGCAAAGTCACTTGGCAGCAAACATGAGGCCCATATGGGCACCAGCTTTTCCCCTTCAGTCTACATCTGCGTCGCCCCAAAGGCGGACAGCCTTTGGCGCAGTAGAAAGGCAGCCAAAGGATGTGAGCTGTTTGCTGCCGTTCTCTGATGTTGCTCTGTGTTAAAATTGCTGTATTTCAAATCTGAAACTCTCCAGCCCTTTATCCCCTGTACCTAATTTTCCAACTCTAACTGTCCATGAAATGTCTGTGAATTGACTGTATAACCTCTGTTCATTTAATGTAACATATACTGTTATAACTCTGTGCCCAGGACATACTTGAAAACGAGAGGTAACTCTCACTGTATTACTTCCTGGTAAAACATTTTATAAATAAATTATGTAAGGTGCTGGTCTCTGAAGTGGGTGAGATTTGTTGGGGTAGCAGATTCAGCGTAATATAACCATAGCAAAGTTGCTTTAAGCCTGTAAGAGATGTGTGCAGAGGTACATATAATGGAGACAGATTAGGCACAATTATATCTTGGCTTTATTGGGCCTGTTCCTTTATCCAGGAAAAACATACAAAAATAACAAAATAACAAACCCCAATCCCTTTGTAAGGACTGATTACTCCCCCAGACCCTATCTGCAGGACTGGAGGGATATTCCCATTAGCAGCCTATCACCCCAAAGTCTCAGGAGGTACCTTAAGCAGGTGGCCCTCCATGTCAGTCTCTGGCAGGTTCCCGGGTCCTCTGTGTCCAGGAAATATAGGTCTCTGGGGGTCATGATGTCTTGATCTCAGCACAGCTTTTTTGTACTCAAGACAGTGTCTGTGTGCAGGCTTCTCTGCTCTCCTTCTGTCAGCTCAAATGTGAGCTAAGGAAAACTCTCCTGTTTTCAATAGGAGGCTTTTCTTACAGACTTAATTGGCCAGGTGGAGTCTGGTTAATCGCCTGCTGCACTTAATCAGATCCCTGCTGGATTTTAGAGATAGTTTCCTCAACAACAGGGATAAGTCCCATTACAAAGCCATATTTACTTAACGGTTGTGTTGCATAAGACACTTTCCGGTGCCAGAATACACCTTGTGGCCCATTCAAGGTGTCTTTTGGTACCAGTCCTATGGAATAGCAAAATGTAGTAAATGTGGGTCTTTATTTCCATGTGCTAGCACTAAAAACAGGATTGTAAGATTTTTGTGGTATGTAATACACACACACACACACACACACACACACACACACACACACACACACACACACACACACACACACACACACACACACACACACACACACACACACACACACCACCAGATATGAACTATAGCACTATTATAAAATCAGTACTGGTATTAGTAGTAAATACTAATGTCACTTTACAAGTCTGTATTTATTTTATGTACAAAATACATTGAGCGTTACCTTTCGTTCTCAAGTATGTTCTGTGTTCAGTTACTAGCCTAATGCACATATACACAAATTTAAACTATATTTTCCCTTATAAATGTATTATCTGCCCCATTTCCCTGTACAAAGTCCGTTTTCTGTGCGCCCTCCCCCCCCCCCCCCCGCACTCCTTCCATACGGCAGTGGCTAGAAGATGTCAGTAAGGACGTCTGTGTCCCACCACATTACTGTCACTTGGCCAGAGTGGGTGAGCTGACCTGACGGCAGACCCGTGACTTCTCCAGCAGGAACTGCTCGATACGGGCTCCCTCTATCGCTTGCTCTTTGGAGAAGTGGATTTCTATGTATTTGCCAAAGCGACTGGAGTTGTCGTTACGGACGGTCTTGGCATTTCCAAAAGCTGACAAGGAAGAGACAGGAAGGGGTTAAAGCAACAATTCCTACCCAGAATCCTATGGGTTTACCTCATATAATATTAGTATCTATGTGCTGCTCTTTACAAAAAACATGATGGTCTTAATCTCTGGCCCCTGCGGTTGCTATGGTAACCTTAAGTTTAGATCTAGGGGTGGACAACTCCAGTCCTCAAGGGCCACCAACAGGCCCGGTTTTAGGGATATCCCTGCTTCATTCTGACTGAGCAACCAGCACTGAAGCTGATATCCTGAAACCTGACCTGTTGGTGGCCCTTGCAGACTGGAGTTGGACACCCTGGTTTACATGGTACTTGGCTTCATTTTAACCTCCCGGACCCATAATATTTCAAACTCTTATATCTCCAGATTTTAACAATGTAAAACAGCGTTGGAAAGGGCAGGAAGAGATCTAAAGTAACAAAAAAATAACCCAATCAGTGCAGGCCTGAGCTGTGAGAATTAAGAATCGCAACTCATTACAAAAATAAATAACGCCGCCCATTCAGAAACCTGAAATACGTAAGCGATTGTCCATTCATTGACACGCGAGACGGCGCTCCTTTCACTCTCTGCTTACTGTACCTTCCATGATGGGATTGGCCTCCAGGATCTGCTGCTCTATCCAGGAATGGTGACCGCTCGCCGAGGCCAGAAACTGCAGCATCAGCTTGGTGCTCTCAGTCTTCCCAGCTCCAGATTCTCCACTGAACGGGGGAGAAAGAAAACCAATGGATAATGTGCTGTTGGGGGGGGGGGGAGGAGAGACCAGAAACTTGAATCGAATAACTGGACAACCAAATACATTTTTTAGATGGTGATCCTGCCTGCCGAGAACCCGTGTCAGGGCCCGGGACTACAGCCATGAACTGGGCCTTGCCCAAATCGTTGAGAATGGTGTTTCCTGGACGAACAGTTAGCCCGGGACGAGGGGGGCCAGCAGAATCATTGACTGATTGGAAAGGATGCGAGCTGAATCGTTGAGCAGGGGAGAGCAGCCCTTCGGAAGCCGGGCACCCACTCACATAGTTGGCCAGTCCACTTACTCGACCGGGCACAGGACAATCGTCCCCGCTGCCCCATCCCACCCCTGTTGGCGAGCCTGATGGTAATACCTCTTAATTCACAAGCAAGTATGGAGTTTATATATCAAAACACAGAAAAAAAAGTGTGTTTTCTTGGAGCACAGTTGTAAAACTGATTGCTGCACATTGTTCATAGCCCGAGAGTTACACCAACCTAAATATGGGATATGAGTTGGCATTTGTTACTTATAGACAGGCTGACAACATAACATCAGCCCCATAGATGCTATAGAGGAGATGCATCAAAGCAAATAAAGTGTGCTCAGTCTGTTTAACGCATTGCTCCATGTTCTGCTTGTGTTGGCGTCAAATGTAAGAAAGATTTTTTTACATGACGCAAATTGTTAAATAAAAAAATATTTCCCCACTTCTGAGCTGGCAGATTTTGTGTCGCAAATACAAGAAACATGACAAAGTGACGCACACAGACACAGGGGCATATTCTATATGCTCCGATAGCACGGATCCGCACAGAAAACGCCATTAAAGTGAATGGGGCTTTCTGTGCAGACTACACGGATTGGCGCTTTTGGAGCTTGTAGTATATGCCCAACAGAGTTTCATGTGTCTCATTATGGGGCAGAATCACAGTACCGATTAGGCGTATGGCACCCGGATCTATCATTGACTTGAATGCAAGTTAAAACAGCAGTTCAAGTATATATATATATATATTTTTTTTTTTTCGTTTTTCTATTCAATATGTGTATCAATATAATCCACAAAGTGATAAGTAATTAGCTAAATTGCCGATCGATCCGTTCTCCTGTGGTCGATCGGCAAAGATTCGGCTCTGGGGTTCACTAAATGGCTGTCAGTGCAGCAGAAGAGGACCCACGAAGCAAAGTTCTGTGGGGAAGATCATGTGACCAGGCAGTTACTAGATACAATTGTTGCACTGCTAGAGAGAGAGAGCAGGGCTCAAAAAGGGGTGTGCCAGAGCCTGTGTCAGAAGAGGAAGGGGATGTGACTTTGTAAATGGTTGCTATAGAAACTAAAATGCTTGTTACATTATAATACATGAAAAATGTCATAAAAACTTTTTTTTTTAAATGCTACAAGTATTTTCTTATAGTGCAGACCTGAATTTTTTTTTTTTTTAAAAAACACACGTAGGATATTGCTTTGTCTGCAGCTGTAGTGTCTGACCAGGGTGCGATACCCCGCATCGGAGCTTAGTGAATCCCGGCGAATAATCTGTGCACCATGTAACTCCTCCATAAATCCTTCTGTTGACACCCCCCAAATCACAAGATAATGCACACCGAGCAAACCTTGGAGGACACACAAATGTGAAAGTCAGTTACACCTCCTGGCCGATGCTTTGACACTGACTCAAGGAATTAAAACATATACAAAATGTGCTACATTTCCTTATAATCTGTCCATCATGTAAACTCTTCTCCAACCCCTACCACTGACACTCCCCCAAGTCACAAGCTGAGTCACACGGGCAAAATAGGAGCAAAGAACCGTGACACATTAACATAGGATGAAATTGTTCCAGTTTTACGCTGGCTTGATACATAGATAATGTTACAATCATGATATAAAATAGAATATATAGGAAGAGTTTCACACCGCTGAAGACGATGACGGGCACATCATTTTTCTCCGCTTTTCTGACTTTTTTGTAGCATTATATTTTGGGACATTATATTACACGCGTCTATGTTCTTTTACTGTTTTGTATAGTACTTTTATTGATATAGTGCTAACCATGTACACAACTCTTTACAGAGATAATGTACAAGACATATTACAGGGAGGAGTAATAGAAATAAGTGCATGATGTGTAAAACTAAACAGTGAAGATAGTAGTCCCTGTCCCGAAGAGCTTACAATCTACACTGGCATTTCCGTCCCTACCTGATGACACAGCACTGGTCCATCTTATTCTTCTTCATGTTGAAGAAGAAGGCATCCGCCAGGGCGAAGATGTGGGGAGGAAGCTCTCCGATGCGCCGGTTCCGGTACCGCTGGATCTGCTCTGTGTTGTACAATGTGAGCTCCTGGTATGGGTTCACAGCCACCAGAATGGCGCCTATGTACGTCTAGAAGAGAGATGTGTGGTGATGTGTCATATTCAAAAGTATAAAGGCAGCGGGCACTCGTGTATTTGAAGGTGAAAAAAAGTGTCTTTATTGAGGGTTACATATTCCACCTGCGCATTTCAATCCCAGCAGGGAACCAAAACGCGTAGGAGGAATATGTAAACCTCAATAAAGACACCTTTTTTTCTTCAAATACGTGAGTGTCCGTTGCCTTTATACTTTTGAATCTGTTCCGAAACGGGATCTACTGTAGGATTAGATCCCCCCACAGCACTTGGTGAACCCCGATTACCCGTTCCAGTACAGTGAGTACTAGGAGTGCAAGCTCTTCCCAATCTTTCTCTAAGTGACCATGGGTCATCCCATGAATGAAAGCTCCTGGATCTGAACTTGTTGTTTTTTATATTCTACCATGTCCTGAATAAAGCCATTTTAATATTTTTCGAAACCTATCGAGTTCCTGTGCTAATTTTGTGCGTGCTGTATATCATATCATATATCCCTCTAATTTTTGTTTGCTACATTATTCCTTTGGAGACACGCTACCTGCAGTTTCCTTCGTAGCTACATTGCTGGGACGCTGCGATATGGTGACGATGCAGTAAAACCACACTTTAATACCAAAGGATTTCCAAAAACACCCACGATCCCGGGTTCCTCATAGGAGGTAAGTCGGATACCTTCCTCATATGGCCCGGGTAGGTGTTTGAATTCAGTGTGAGCCAACCCAGCATTCCTTCCTGGAAGGTTTCTTATGTCAAAAGACTGCTTAGGACAGGGGCGGCCAACCCCAGTCCTCACAGGCCATCAACAGGTTAAGTTATTCTGACTGAGCCACTGATTGAGCCACCTGTGCTGAAGCAGGGATATCCTGAAAACTTGACCTGTTGGTGGCAAATGAGCTACCCTGGCTTAGGAAAGCAGTCGTTATGACCAACTTAACGATGCCTATCACTAGGAAACATGTATGCTAATGGTTTTGGAAGGACGCTGCCCCTAAGCTCCCCCAGTCACCCCCATGCTGTGAGCGGGCCTCACATAGACGTTGTTATCCTTGTATCGGATGTGCAAGTTATGGACGATGCCGGCTTCATTAAGGTCTCCCAGCCGGATCATGTCTTCGACTCCCTGGGCAGAGCTGGGGTGCATGGGCCTGACACTGCTGGCGTTCCGGGCTGTGATCCAGTGCTCCTGGAACGGGCAAGGAGAACATCCGTATTATTATCTGCATCGCGGGTTCTAAAATGCCCTCACACAGGCCGTGGACCGTGTTAATAATCGCTTGAAGGACCTCTACACGTACACATATATCTCTGTATAAAGCATATTTCAAAAACCTGAGACCTGTATTTAATACTCTGCCTTTTAGTAGCGTTAGAGTGGGCTCAGTCTAAGGCCTGGGACATAGTGATTTTATGCGGGCGGAGGCGCGCTGACAGTGTCATACCAAGTCTAGTAACAGATATATATAATACTGCAATACGAGCACTCCAGCCCCACCTCTGCGGTTCCTTTTATTTAGTTTTTTGTCGTGCATCTGTGGCTTTCCAAACAGTTCTATTTTAAATTACTTAATAAAGATTATGTTTTAACGAGGGTGTTTTCTCAAGTGCCACAATATAGGGATTCTTTCTTTCCTCAATCTGTCATTAGGAAAATCCCACGTGTTTCCTGCAAACATCCAAGTGCTGGCCAGTTAACCCCTTCCCTGATAGATAGGCAGCCGAAGTGTCTACTTATTAACCCACCCCATGTTACAGAGAGCTGCCAGGTGCTAGTCCATGGACTCTGCAGAAAACCATCAGGCTCCTTCCATCCCCCCCGTTATAGAGACACATGTAAGGCCGTGCTCCCTTCTCTCCTTCTTCTACACTAGAGAGACACTACGACCTCCTGAAGCAATCAGCCAGGGGGAAAAACTTGCCTGAAATGACAAGTTGAAATGAATCATCCTTTACCCTTCATGGGAGCTCTCTACAGTAAGTATATTTTGTTTAACATTTGGCAATCACAGTACAAGTAGACTACGATGAGAAGGTATATGCAGAATACATGAGCGTACAGATGGACCTCTCTCCCACTAACACGAGGGGACACAGATAGGTCACAAGAGTATTGCCCTGGGTACATGGAGATATTTACAGGCAGTCCTCGGTTATCCGACACAATGCGTTACTCAAAATGGCGTTGGATAGCGAAACGTTCTAAAGCGAAACACGTTTTCCCATAGGAACACTGTTTAAATGAAAGGTTCTGTTCCTGAAGGCATTTTTAATACAAAATATTTTACGCAGACAATAAGATACGCAGCACACACATAAATTATATAGTGCATATACTGTATTATATATATATATATATATATATATATATATATATATATAATATAACATAATATATAATATAAATATATAATATATTATATAGTATAATATATATATTATATACACAAACAACTTTGAAAAGCTTTGTAAGAGCGTTGGATAAGCCGTTTTGGCGTTGTAAAAATGAACATAGGTATGCATTGCACATCGTTGGATAAGCCGTCCGTTGTAAAGCGAAGCGTTGTAAAACGAGGACTGCCTGTATACAGATATATTCATGCTGTGATTCCTGGTCACTCACCTTCCCATCATCATCCACAAGCAAAGTGTCCCCATTGTTAGAATCCTTCACCACTGCACTGATGGGCACTCTGCTCTCAGAACTGGAAGATGCCTCCAGCCAGACATGTTCTCCCTGTGATTCCAGGAATAGAGAGACATGGTAAACTGTGCGTCACCCAACACCACCACAGGGTGATCAAAAAGCATATTGTATAGCTGTGCCTCACCCACACAGGGTTACAATTTCCCTTTCCAAGTGACTGGCATACATACATATGGGTCAATTGCTGCCCATGAAAATAGCACCAATGTAGCTCTGGTTTAATGAGTTTCTATTTGCAAGGCTGATTTTGTTGTGTGTGGGGTGAAATAGGTTTTAAAGGCTGGTTTCCTAGCTACACAAAAGCCTTATTCATTGTAACTTTCATCCCTCTGCCTATAAATATGGAATCATTTTGCATTGTAAACCACTATTGTACCCTGCCTCCTCATTCTCAGGCACTCTGCTCACCTCCATATATGCAGCAGTGAATTTACCATGATGAGAAATCTCTGTCAGGGGAGCGCAAACTTTTGCTGCTGCGCCCCCCTGTCTTGCTTGCCCCGATTCTTGTCCCCCCCCCCCACCTTGCATCCGCGTCAAAAGGCAAAAGCAGAGGGACATTGTGCTGTATTCACAGTTAATTGTCTATATGTAATTATTACATCTGTTGGTTATTTTAGGTAATGGCTTAGACCAGGGGTGCGCAAACTGAGGCGTGAGATTTTCTGGGGAGTGGGGGGGGGGGTTGGGAAAAAAGCAGAGCTTTTGAGGCCCCACACTCTTCCCCAAAGCATTTAAATTAAATGCCGGGAGAGCATGCGAGGCCTCTGTAACTCTCTCTTACCAGATCTCCGGTGGCTTCTGGCGACGCGTTGCCATGGTAATGCAGCAGCATATTACGTCACATGATGTTGTGCCGTCAGAAAACGCCGAAAATAATGTAGGGGGGGGGGGGGTAGCACGAGGGGGGGGAAGAGCTGCAGGGGGGCACAGATGGAAACATTTGCGCACCACAGGCTTAGGCTATTATTATGCCTCTTCATAGCACAAATCTTTGTAATCTAGTCCAGTGGTTTCCAACCTTTTTTTGGTTAAGGAACCCTATAATTATATTGTGAAATTCTGAGGAACCCAAGCCCTCTCTAATAGCGTGTCTGAGATCCAATACATTGTAAGGAACCCCAACTCTCTCTAATAGCGCGTCTGAGATCAGATGCATTGTAAGGAACCCCAACCCTCTCTAATAGCGCGACTGAGATCAGATACATTGTAAGGAACCCCAACCCTCTCTAATAGCGCACCTGAGATCAGATACATTGTAAGGAACCCCAACCCTCTCTAATAGCGTGTCTGAGATCCGATACATTGTAAGGAACCCCAACCCTCTCTAATAGTGTGTCTGATCAGATATATTGTAAGGAACCCCAACCCTCTCTAATACAGCAGGGCCCCGGGTATACGGCGGGTTCCGTTCCAGGGGCCCGCCGTTTAGTGAAAATCGCCGGAAAGCGGATCCGGCGATTTTCAGTTATTTTGCAGGTGCAAATCGGCATTTTTGCCGTTCTGCGCATGCGCGACCTATAGTCTGCGCGCGCAAACTACGGTCTGCGCATGCGCGCCGGGCGCAACGGCCCAATTATGCGCATGCGCAACTGAGGATCCAAGATGGCGGCCCCCTTCTCGGTGCCGCCGTATCGGCGGATCGACGAAAAGCGGGGCCTTGCTGTAGCACGTCTGATCAGATGCATTGTACAGTAAATTCTTCTGTATTTGATACATTTTTCAAATGACCTGAAAATTGCAGGGAACCCTTTAGGAATGCCGGGGAATCCAAGGTTTCCTGGGTACCCTGGTCGAAAACACTAATCTAGTTACTGCTGCTTAGGTCCAGATCTCAGTAGTCTTGTGAGTTGTGAGTTTAGAGATCAAGGGTTACCAGTGTATCCTCCTCAGTTACTGGAGCTGCAGAAGCAGCATGTGAGTTTGTTGTGCATCTGATGCCATCTGTTCATGTTTGGCCTGGGAAAGCATTGTCTTTTCACCCTACTTTGATTATTGCAGATCACGATTGCATGTACTGTTCATCTATGCTTAGGGTGACCAGATTTTCAAAATGAAAAACCGGGACACTTTAAAACAATGTACATCACGTCACCCCCCCCCCCCTCATTGCCATGACAACAAGACACTAACGTCAGGCGGCGACATGTTGCCATGACAATGTGGCATCACGTGATGCCTCGTCACCATAATGCATCCCATTGTCATGTCAACTTGATGCCGCGTGACGTCACGGAGCAGCTCGTTGTTATGGCAATGTGCATTACGTGACGTCGCGCAGCCAGGTTGACGGAATTTGGAGGGGAGGATACAGCCAAAGGTAAGATAAATATATATAATAAATAGATCTTAAAAAAGTTATCTCCGCGTTAGCTTTCAATAGAAGGTGGCAACCCTGGCTGCAGTGTGTGTTTCTCTATACAGAGGTGGGCCCTACAGTGGGTGTTTGTGTGTATAGAGGTGAGGGCTGCAGTGTGTGTTTGTGTGTATAGAGGTGGGGGCTGCAGTGTGTGTTTGTGTGTATAGAGCAGTGATTCCCAACCTTTTTTGTTTGGAGGAACCCTTTAAGTATTTCGTTACATTTTGGGGAACACCTATCTGGATAACATGTTCGACGGGTAAATCACAAAATAGACGTGTAAAGAAGTGGGGGTAATAATTAATAATTAACTCGTACTTTTGAATAAACAATGTGTATATATTTTGTAATGATTTTGGTTTAAACATCCCCCCCTACATCTCACATCACCCCCCCCCCCTGCATCTCACATCACCCCCCCCCCCCCCACGGATCAATCGATCTCTCCCCCCCTTCTTTCTCCCTCCTCTCTCTCACCCCCCTTCTCTCCTCTCCCTCCCCTTTTCTCCTCCCCCTCTCTCTCTCTCTCTCTCTCTCTCTCTCCCGCTCTCCCATCCTCTCTCACTCCTCCTCTCTCTCTTCCCCTCTCTCTCTCCTCCCCTCTCTTCCCCCCTCTCTCTCCTCCCCTCCCCTTTCCCCCCTCTCTCTCTCCCCCTCTCCCCCTCCTCTCTCTCCCCCCTCTCTCTCCCTCTCCCATCCTCTTTCACTCCCCCTCTCTCTCTTCCCCTCTCTCTCTTCCCCTCTCTCTCTCCTCCCCTCTCTCTCTCCTCCCCTCTCTCTCTCTCCCCCTCTCTCTCTCTCCCTCTCCCCTCTCTCTCTCTCTCCCCCTCTCCCCCCCCCCCTCTCTCTCCCCCTCTCCCATCCTCTCTCACTCCCCCTCTCTCTTCCCCCTCTCTCTCCTCCCCTCTCTCTCCCTCTCTCCCCTCTCCCTCTCTCCCCTCTCCCTCTCCCCCTCTCTCTCCTCTCCTCTCCCTCTTCCCCCCCTCTCCCTCTCCCTCTTCCCCTCTCCCTCTTCCCCTCTCCCTCTTCCCCCCTCTCTCCCTCTCCCCCTCTCTCTCTCTCTCTCCCCCTCTCCTCTCTCTCTCCCCCTCTCCTCTCTCTCCACACACACACACACACACACACACACACACACACACACACACACACACACACACACACACACACACACACACACACACACACACACACACACACACACACACACACTGTCACACACACACTGTCACACACACACACACACACACACACACACACACACACACACACACACACACACACACACACACACACACACACACACACACACACACACACACACACACACACACACACACACTGTCACACTCTCACTGTCACACTCTCACACACACACTGTCACACTCACACACACTGTCACACTCACACACACTGTCACACTCACACACACTGTCACACTCACACACACTGTCACACTCACACACACTGTCACACTCACACACACACTGTCACACTCTCACACACACACACTGTCACACTCTCACACACACACTGTCACACTCTCACACTGTCACTCTCTCACACACACTGTCACACTCTCACACACACACTGTCACACTCACGCACACACTGTCACACTCACACTGTCACACTCACACTGTCACACTCTCACCACTGTCACACTCTCACACACTGTCACACTCTCTCACACACTGTCACACTCACACACTGTCACACTCAAACACTGTCACACTCTCACACACTGTCACACTCTCACACACTGTCACACTCACACACTGTCACACTTTCACACACTGTCACACTGTCACACTGTCACACACGCACAGGCACACGCACACACACACACACACACACTGTCACTCTCTCACACACACACTGTCACACTCTCACACACCCACACACACACTGTCACACACACACACACACGCACGCACGCACGCACGCACACACACACACACACACACACACACACACACTCACACTGTCACACTCTCACACACACACTGTCACACTCACACACACTGTCACACTCACACACACTGTCACACTCTCTCACACACACAAGTTCTGAGGAGCAGCTGCAGGGGGGGGGGGGTGGTTTGTATGTTCTACCTTTCACTGTGGACCTTGGTTTGGGGGGAAGCCATCTTGGTTGTGGGGGAAGTCGCCTCACATCCGGTTCTCACTGATGAGACTCCGCTGCCTCTAACCCCGCCCCCACCCTTTGCAGCTACCCCGCCCCCACCCTCTGCAGCAGCAGTCAGACCGGCCTCTGCTCTCCTCCCTGCATTCTTGCTCTCTGCGGCCCCCACCTTCTCTTGTCAAAGCCGGGACAGCCACAAAGAACCGGGACATTATAAAGTGTCGGGCCGCCGGGACAGACCTTACAAAAACGGGACTGTCCCGGCTAAACCGGGATATCTGGTCACCCTATACATTGCCCACAATGCTGTGCAAGAACTGAATGTTATAAACCAGAGCAAGCGATTGATTACAGGAGAACGGATCGATCTGCAGCTTAGCTAATCACTTGTCAGTGTGCAGATTGTATTGATGCACATATTCAATGGGGAAAAAAAAAATATATATTTTAAAAAACGGCAGCTTGAACTGCAGCATTAAAGGAAAGGCCCAACATGTGGTTACCTTCTATATCTGATGGGGTGTGCCCAGCAGCACGTACAAAAAGCAGGAAGCAGGAAACAGGAAAAGGGAAAATAAATTGTGAAGCACAACTATGATGCAGAGCCGGTCTAAAAGGTCAGAGGACATAAGAAACACCCACATACTCCCCCCTGCCCCCCACACCTACCTCTCTAACCCGGTCCGGGCGGCCCCCTCTCCCCCCAGCTCCCCTCTGTGGTCGGAAGTTGGATCCAGGCACGGAGAGAAGGGAGGATGGAGCGTGGCGCTCCTGGACCGGGTTAGAGAGGTAGGTGTGTGGGGGGGGGGGGGCGGTGAGGAGTATGTGTGTGTTTCTTTTGTCCTATTACCTTTTTCCAGCGGCGGCCTCCTGCAGCATCGCGTTGCCATGGTGACCAACGTCATATGATGCTGTAGTGTTATATGAAGATGCGTTGCCATGGCAATGTGACGTGACGTCGCGACAGTGCCGGAGGCAGGGCTGCTCTTGAAGGCAAGTTCCCTTAACATTTTTTAAAGGGTCGGGGGGACCACACTGCCAACGTGGTGCCTTGGGCCCCACAAAGCCTAAGGAACCATGGGCGGTGTGCTGTCTTTCCCCGGCGACAAACATTGTTTGGCATTTGTATTTGAAGCCCCAATAATGACTAAATAAGCTAGCGAATGCATGTCAGGGAACTGTGACAAGAAGCATGTTTAGGGGGGAGGAAGGAGCCTTTGCTACCAAGGGAAGGTATGGGGGGGAGGTGCACAGCTTGATTGGAGGGAGTTGTTGAAACCCTACATAAAGACCTACAACTACTACATTGTCCAGTTTGAGAGTGGCATACTGGCCTGTTGAGCTGATGAACAGTCGACCTGTGCAGTTGTGGCACTGTTGGCTTTTTGAGACGAGGCCATTGGCCCGGCGAGAGTTCAGGTCCTCTGGCTTGTTGAGTTGAAGCCTGATGGGGTAGGTACTACTTGGCTATGATAGAAAGGGAAGTCTTAGTGTGGAAAGGAATAGGTGGGGCACTGTATGGCATGGTGTGGAGAGGGGAGGGAGGCCTTGATGTAGTCAAGAAGGGAAGAACAGGTTGCCTTGTAGTCAGCAGAGGGAGGGAAGTGGAAGCCTTTAGACAAAGACAAAAAAGAAAAGAGTCAGTAAAGGTTTATCGTAGGATGGAGGAGAGATCTGGGATGTCTGGAGTCCAGAAGGGGAAGGTTGTACACTACACCCGGAGATTATAATACAACACACTTAAGTAATGGTTAATAGTTGTATACCATTGTATCAACCCACAAGACTGGTCTGAAATCTCTGATTGAGAAGCTGGACATTTGTTTAAAATCAATAATGATAAATCCAAGTAGACTCAGAATAACGCAGTCTCAGAGAAAGTGGCTGTAACAGAGCGGTCAACCGCCAACAACTGAAATCACACAGATTTGGATTTTCTGAGCTAAAATATTGGATTTTAGTGGAAAAGTGCTCATTTTTGGCAGTGAGTCTCTATTAAAGTCTATGGAGGGAGATGTATCAACGTAACGTAAGTGCAAAGAGACGTTTGTTTGGACGCCACGCTGCATTTTCTCCTCACGTTTGCGCCAAATGTATGAATGTGTTTCTTACATTTGATGTAGATTTCTGGCCAGAAAAGTCCCCGCCACCTCAGACCCGGCAGATTGTTTGACACGAATACAAGATACATAAGTGACTCACTTAGATGCAAAGTTTGAAACATCTCATTATAAAATCAGTGCCATGTAACTCCTCCCTAACGCCTCCTGCTCACACGCCCCAACTCACACGGTACAAAACTTGGAGCAAAGGCCTTGATACGTTAACACAAAGAGACGCAAGATGAAAATGATGCAATGTTCCTCGCTACGCATTTTCCTTGATACATCACCCCCTGTAGGACCATTGATGGTACAAATCAGAGAGACTGAATCCAGACTCAGATTAATTAGCCTGTTAAGTTGCCTTTACTGAATTGGTTTGCTGGCCCCAGACAATCCTTCATTCCCAAATGTGCTAAAATGTTAAATATTTCCTTCAAAACTAATGTAAAAAAAATCTCTCAACCAGGAGGGAACGCGTCCAAGCCCGTGAGACAGACTCCAAGCCCGTGAGACAGACTCCAAGCCCGTGAGACGGACTCCAAGCCCGTGAGACAGACTCCAAGCCCGTGAGACAGACTCCAAGCCCGTGAGACAGACTCCAAGCCCGTGAGACAGACTCCAAGCCCGTGAGACAGACTCCAAGCCCGTGAGACAGACTCCAAGCCCGTGAGACAGACTCCAAGCCCGTGAGACCGACTCCAAGCCCGTGAGACCGACTCCAAGCCCGTGAAACAGACTCCAAGCCCGTGAAACAGACTCCAAGCCCGTGGGACAGACCCCAAGCCCGTGAGACAGACTCCAAGCCCGTGAAACAGACTCCAACCCCGTGAGACAGACTTGAAATGTCTTGATATACAAACCCCTCCCCCCAAAAAAACCCACCTTCTTGTCCTCCCAGTTGTTAGAGGTGTGTGCCTACTACTTACCTGTCGGAGGATGACCATCGCTCCTCAGGGTTTTCTGCTCCTGCTGCTGCCTATGGAAGAGGAAAACACAGTTCTGAGCCGGGTGCGGTGTGCGCTCTGACCCAGCATGTGCTGACTATAACCCTGCGCTGCTGGTATTCATGCTCTGTGCACATAACTGGTAGGTACGGCCAGAGCTCAGACTGGGAGAAGAAATGGGAGTGTAGACAATTTTAACTCATCCTTTTACAGGTAATGCATTAAGGGCCCATACATACATAGGTTTATTCACTCGTGCATATACATAGCTATACATACTCACACATAAACTGCTACATATATAACAGACTGACACTCCCTGCCGTCTCCCCAGTCTCCTGTTCATTCCAGGACACTCAGACAGTCTGCACCTGACAGGTCCACCTGAGCCAGGGCCCTCTACAGATTTCCCGTGTCACTCAATGGGCCCTCACATAGCAACCGTTACCAGAGTCAAATGTGTGTGTGTTTCAAAACGATGACCTATTAACCCCTTCTGCTGCCAGAGGGGCCAACAACACATTGCAGAGGGGTGAGACATTGAGATCATATCAACCTAAACCACTACGAAACAAACAGCATTACAAACAATATATCGTGTTCGCCACAGCCTGCAGGGGCCACCTATTGGTCCCTCAGGGGCCACAGGTTACGTAACACCGCTTCAGTATGATTCCTAAGTCCCCAAACAACACAGGGTTTACTGCACCCCGTACAAAGTCCGTGGGTGGTAAGGGAATGTACATCACTGTTTTGTAGATCCAAGATGGCGGGTGTGACTTGGCAGTGAGATAAAGGGTACATTTGCACTGCGGCTACCACTGTAGTTCTTAGCATCAGCAGAAGACAGGGGAAGATCTCATAACTGCTGCAGTGCTCCTGCTTTTAAATGGAGTAAGGGGAGTTCAGTGCCCTATATATTAAAGAGACTTACCTTCTCTATGTGCTGCCACCAAAGGCACCCGAGCAGGAAGTGGCAGAGCTGACTTCGACATCTGCCATTTATGGCAGGACTTTGCTCCCCATTCAGCAGGACTAATCCCTGTTTCCACGTCTCACATGCGTAATCACAGAGTGAACTCCCAGCTATTCCCCAGGACCATTAAAGTTTAACCATCTCACTAGTGTCTTCCTGCTGCCTCGGGTACACATTCACTTGCTGCACTACACTGCAATGTCCTGTTACAATGCAAATGCCGAGCAAAGCAGAGGAGCACGCGGCTTATCACATGTAGGACAAGGGTGGTCTTTAGCTTTGCCAAGGTGTACAAAGCAAATATAACTCTTTATTCCTTCCTAGCTGTAATTGATGCACATACTGTATATATAACGGTTACTTTAAGGCCCATTGCTTCTATACAGGCATACCCCGCTTTAAGGACACTCACTTTTAAGTACGCTCGCGAGTAAGGACATGTCGCCCAATAGGCAAACGGCAGCTCGCGTATGCGCCTGTCAGCACGTCCTGAACAGCAATACCGGCTCCCTACCTGTACCGAAGCTGTGCACAAGCGGGGAGACTATAGAGCCTGTTACAAATGTGTTATTTACATCAGTTATGCACATATATAACGATTGCAGTACAGTACATGCATCGATAAGTGGGAAAAGGGTAGTGCTTCACTTTAAGTACATTTTCGCTTTACATACATGCTCCGGTCCCATTGCGTACGTTAATGCGGGGTATGCCTGTATCTGTATTTAATGCCTGTACAGTCCACCTATACTTTATATGTTTTTACCAGTGTAAGACAACCAGAGTTATCAGAAGGCCACAGATGTGACCTTCCGACACGTAGGTACCACAAGGGACAACAAGTGGAAACAGTACCATCTAGTGGAAAAAACAGTCATAGAAAATGTCATTTGGTGCTGGTTTCTAGAACACTCTGGCCACCGGGCTGTAAAAATCAACAATATTAAGACATCGAGCTGAGCAGTCACATGCCAGCTCAGCTCCGGGGGATAGGAGCAGTTAACATCTCTCACACCGCCGAAAGTGACCCCCAGATAGTCACAGACCCCAGGGCGCAGCATTGCGTACAGGACCCCAGCTCTGCGGGCAGATTTGGAGGGTTTGGTTGCGCCGGACTGACACCCGGGAGTCGCCAACACAGCCTGCGCGCCCCACTACACAGAGGGCCTAAGATGGCCGCCAGCCCCACAGAGACACGCAAGCCTGCGACCCGCCAAGCAAACAGAAGCCAGCGGCTGAAACACGGAGGTGAGGGGGGATACTGGCCTCACAGCGGAGCCCGGACGGATCCAGCCACCACAACACCTGAGCACTGGGATCGGGGGCGAGATGGAGACACGCCTGCTAAGCCTAGAGACCGACGGAAATCGGCGGAGACGGGTTAAGGCGGGGAGGAGGCAGTGGTTGGCGGGGCAGCAGGGACCCGACGTTTAGGAGCCCTTGCTCCAGTGACACCTTGCTACTGAGTCGCTCAGAGAAATCTGCAGGAGCTGCAAGCCGGTCCCTCTTGCACCCGCTGTACAACCATGCTGGAGTCCCAGGCTGCGGCCTCCCCTCCCCTTCTAAATAACATCAGTTAGTTAGAACTGTGACACATAACTGCACGGTGCGCCTCCGCTCCCCCACCCCCCTCAGGACCGCAACTGTAGGCATATAAGACACTGCTGGTGCCAAGCAGATGCAGCTACCAGAAATGGGTGACCAGGGATTGAGGGCCTACTTAACTGCGCAACTTTAACACTGCATAAAGCTTTTTGAGCAGGACAAGCTACAAGCCTACACAACAAAACACACTCTAAAATGGCTGCCATGAGTCTGAGTAGCTAACAATGCTGAACTGAAAGGTTACACTACCACATACCCCAAACCCCCACACAATCCAAGATCACTCAAACAAACTCATGTAACAGCAGGATGCACATGTGAAGTGGTGCAAATGTGGTACCGACAAAATTGAAGGCTCGTGACTAGGATCCCCACAGGAGGTCGCAAATTAAACCAGTTAAATATATAACGCAAAACATACAGGACACCTACAAGCTCATATTGAACCCCCAAAATAACCACAACATATATATAAGCATATAAGTGTCACAGAGGAGTGCTACTGAGCATGGCAATATAGATTTAAAACCAGAGACAGAACATGAAACACAGACAGAGCTCAGTGCACATCCAGCGAAATTTATACACGATACAGTGCCTAAATATATATGTATATGTAGCGGTCATGTAAAATGGCTACAGTCATCTCTCCTGCTGACAGTAAGGCCTGGTAAGTTGTGGGCATGCCAGCAGTAATTATGGAGGTTTGCCCTCACACCCTGGTGGGGTGCCCTGTGTATGGATGGGAGTAGTCACATGCTCTGACTCCATGGTTAGTGATGTCAGAGGTGTGTCAGCTTCCAGAGTATACATAAGGCACAGCACTGAGTCTAAAGTTAGATCTGCGTCCAGTTCTGTTAAGAGGAGGAGGAGTTCTGGCAGGAGTTCAAGTTCTAGTACTAGCCTGAGTTACTGAGAGTTCTAGTTATGTTATAGTAACTGAAGAGGAGACTGTGTCCAGGGACCTGGCACAGGGCAGTGATCCCTGCGGGGATAGGGAATCCCTATCTAAGGAGAGATACACCTTTTAAAGGGAGGCACTGACTGGACATGAGTGGCTAGATATCTACTGCGAGGGGCAGCTAGCCCACATCAATCAATAAAGATGTTCTCAATCACAAACCCTCTCGTGTACATGTGTGGAGTGAATGTACAGAGAGGAGCACCACGGAGGAGTTCCTCAAGAGGATCATCCCCATGCGGACGCAGGGACCCTGATGAGGTGGAGGCGCTGCCTGGAACTAGGTGAGACTCAGCACACTACCTCAGCTGCCTGTCTGGACGGGTCCTCCCCATACACCATCATGCGGGAGACTCAGGAGTCCTGTTGCCAACAGGTGCACCACCAGACACTACCACACTGTAATGGGGGCCGGTTAGACCACAGGGGCCAATGTGAGATTGGGTGGGTCAGGCCGGTTCACAAAAACCGTTACATTTGGAGGCGCTGCTGAGATCAGATCTGTCATCAGGACAGGCTCTAGCTAGGCACACTGGGAAACAGGGAGAGTGTCTGCTGCCACTTTGTGCTGCGTAGGGACGGACCTAGGGGTGGTCAGGGGGCTGACGGGATATTGTCAGTTCGCAGGGACGACCTAGGGGCCTGAAAGGAGTGAGGGGTTTGGAGCCGGGCTATAGCTGACCGAGTCACCTTGAGGCAGTGCTAGTTGGTAGGACGCCAGAAGGGATAGCCTGTAACTTGGTCAGGAATCCTGGAGAGGGTCTGCGCTAGGCTGACCAGGAGAGGTAGACGCCCCAAGTACTGCATGGCAGAGCCAGAGTACCTAGCCCATTCCAGACACTTACCATAGGGAGCACAGACTGGGAGGAAGGAGACACAGCAGACACTGAGAGAGTGAGCCTAGCCTGAGGTAGTGCAACAGGAGTCCAGCCTAGATCAGGTACACATGTGGTGGTGCATCTGAGCAATCTTTATTGTACTGATGTGGAGGCTGCCCCGCAGAGCGGAGCCCCATGTACGATAACTGTTACGAGAGAATGGAGGATCCGCGTGGTGCGGAGAACACAAAATGGCGACCAGAGGCTGATGGGGAGGGCACCCGTGGCGTGCGCCCCACTGAAGAGCAAAATGTCGCCGAGTTATCGTTAACCAATCTGCTCTGGAGCGGAGCGAAGGCCGTGGCTGCCCCGTTTTTATCCTGTCTGGGACACCGAGGGGCCACCCTTGAAGAGTGTGAGGAAATTGTGATAATTGGGGGAGAACCCCGCGAGGAGAGCAAACAAACTGACTTTTTGGGCTTAAAAGCCAACCAAAATGGCGGTTCCCGCTTGCTAGGGAAACCGCATGGGACAGTCACAGAGAAAATGGCTGATGCAGAACTTGCAAAGAGCTGGCCGGGAATGGCGCGAACAGCAGAGCCCCGCCCTGATGGGGGGCATGGCGCGAAAGCTATGGCTGCGCCTTCATGGACAGTGACTCACTCGGCCCCTGTGCTGAGTCAACCGCTTAGTCTATGGGACCCTCCCCTGATTTCCACCAGGGGGAGTGACTTTCAACTATGGCCTGTGGGAATGCACCCACTGGGCCCAGGGACTGATATCCAGACGGCGCCACTACAAAAAGTAGTTCCGGCCGCGGAAATGATTTGCAAGAAAGAGGGATATTTTGCACGCAAAGCTGCTGCAAGGAGAAGGCGGGAACTAGCCGCGGGAAAAGAATCCAGCTCTGAGGAGGAAACTGGCGCGAAAACGCAGACCGCGCCCACCAGGACTGAGAGAGGCGCGGCCTTAATTAAGGGGCATGATATTCCCCTGTGGGACCCACCCATAATTGCAACCCCTGGGGGCGGGTTCCAGCTACTGTATGTCAGCGGAAGGAGGAGCCGAAGCAGGAAGTGGCTGGCCCAGAAGCTTCTACCGGTCAGTTGCGAGGAACCACTGACCTGGAGAGACCCACACTGAAAGTGGTCCCCATAAAGAGAATGGCCTGCCCCTCCGCTGTGGGAACTATGGTCTCCACCCAGCCCTACTCAGTACCCGGCGGGCTACTAGTAGTAAGGGTGGCTAACACTGAGACGGTGGTCGGGCTCTGCCTACAATGCGGGCTGCCCGGAGGCACGGTCAACACGGCGGCACGTTACCCACATTGCGGGACACTGTACTTATGGCCTATGCCAACGTTTATACCGATACAATCGGCTGACCCCCCGGGGGACCAGGCTAGGCGAGCCGCCGAGTCCCCTGGCGCACTGTGGATAGGACGTGCGAGTCCCGGAGAAAGGGGACTGGAGCCGGTCAAGTCGGCTGGGTCGGCCGCAACCGAGACAGTCGGGTCACCTCCTGACCGCACCGAGAAGGGAGAATACTCGGACGAGGATCTCCGTGAACTAGCGGAGGTGACATCGAGGCCCAGGATAGAACCGGGGAGGACGACACCCCGTGGTACTAGCAGCTGTCAGAAAGACAGAACGTCCCCCGCAGATCGGCGAGCCGAGAGACGGAGTCCCTCCGCCTCAGAACGTGGCGGCGACGGACGAGAGACGCCGGCACCCGTGCGGACGGGTAAGAGGAGTCCCTTCACTTACCTTGCCCCCGCAGACGGTGTAGGAGTAGAGAGGCCATGCCAGGCCGCAGGCGCACGTGAAGAGACGGCATCACTTCCGGTGAAGACGACGGCGGAGCTTCCGGATGTCGTCATCGAAGAAGAGATCCCGAATGGGGGTCCAACCCGCGATGACGGTGTTTCCGGTTCCGGGGCGGACATCACTTCCGGTGGAGACGGCGGAACCCCTAGAAAGAATGCAGCGACGCTTCGGCGATCGGGGGAAGGTCCCCGATCACCTACAAGGCCCCGGAGTTGGATGGGCGATCCAAGGACTGAGGAGGGTGAGATATCCTCATTGGACCAGTCTACGGACAGCCAGGAACGGGTCGTAACCCCGTGGGGTCCAATCTCTTGCCCATACGCCCAATCCCACGCCCTAGCTAAAACCCCTGCCCCAATCACACGGTCCCCGGGTTCCCCGCCTAGTTTGGAATCTGTGGACATATCACCAGGGGGAGAAGGGAGACGGACTGGGGAAAGACAGCGCAGTGGCGCTACGGAGGGCGATTCTCGGGGAGGGGGAGAGTTGAGAGTGGCTGCGGTAGGCCGGTGGTTGCCCCCTGCAGTTCCTGCGACGGTGAAAAAGGCCCCGGGATCTTCTAGGTGGTCTGTACCGCGATCTGAACGGTCGTCGGGGGTATTTTCCCTTGAAGATGATAGGGAGTCAGGGGGGTCACATAAATTTAGAGAGAACCGTTGGTGGGCCCCACTATTCGAAGGGTACTCCGCGTGGATGGACCGCACTCGGTTCCTCATCCGGCGAGAAGATGTAGTGGATTACTGGTGGGCTGTGGGAGAATTCACACCTGAGCAAAGGGACAGAGAGTTGCAGGAGCGGTGGCTGCAGATTGAGCATAGGGAGATAGAACCCATGGGTCCTAGCATCTTATCAGACCCCGTGGACCCTGACGAGCCCCTATCATGGGTGTTACCTGGGAGGGCCGGTAAGGCTGACCTGACCAGGATAAGTAGGGCCGAGCGGACCATAATGGCTCGGTATAAATCATCCCACGGGTTGGAGTACCCGTATGTCCCTGAGCCTCTCATGGATGAGATAGAGGACAACCGGGATAGGTGGCTTAGGGAGGCCATTGAAATGCACTTAGTAGGAAGAGGGAGTTCCGTGATAGGGAAGAAGGCCGAGGAGCGCATAGAGCACTTAGTGCGTGTCTGGGGCATAGGGAGAAATATTTACAAGCACAGGGTGACATATAGGCCTGAGAGGGGACTGCCTAGGCACTATCACGTCACGGTCCTGGACATGGGCGGTAGAGAGGTTAAGAAACCTGACCCGAGTCACTATTTTTAGGGGGTACCTATATATTACGCGGGTTCGTGGCTGTTGGACGGGGCGGGCTTGGCGGAATGTACTGTAGTCATTTTTGTTATACACCATGGAAATTTGTACGTGAAGTTAACCTAATTATGTGTTGTATTTCAGTGCTTCCTGGAAAAGGGTATACAAATTTAGGTCCCAGCGAGGACGATGGGATTCACCAGGGGGAGAATGTAGCGGTCATGTAAAATGGCTACAGTCATCTCTCCTGCTGTCAGTAAGGCCTGGTAAGTTGTGGGCATGCCAGCAGTAATTATGGAGGTTTGCCCTCACACCCTGGTGGGGTGCCCTGTGTATGGATGGGAGTAGTCACATGCTCTGACTCCATGGTTAGTGATGTCAGAGGTGTGTCAGCTTCCAGAGTATACATAAGGCACAGCACTGAGTCTAAAGTTAGATCTGCGTCCAGTTCTGTTAAGAGGAGGAGGAGTTCTGGCAGGAGTTCAAGTTCTAGTACTAGCCTGAGTTACTGAGAGTTCTAGTTATGTTATAGTAACTGAAGAGGAGACTGTGTCCAGGGACCTGGCACAGGGCAGTGATCCCTGCGGGGATAGGGAATCCCTATCTAAGGAGAGATACACCTTTTAAAGGGAGGCACTGACTGGACATGAGTGGCTAGATATCTACTGCGAGGGGCAGCTAGCCCACATCAATCAATAAAGATGTTCTCAATCACAAACCCTCTCGTGTACATGTGTGGAGTGAATGTACAGAGAGGAGCACCACGGAGGAGTTCCTCAACAGGATCATCCCCATGCGGACGCAGGGACCCTGATGAGGTGGAGGCGCTGCACTGGAACTAGGTGAGACTCAGCACACTACCTCAGCTGCCTGTCTGGACGGGTCCTCCCCATACACCATCATGCGGGAGACTCAGGAGTCCTGTTGCCAACAGGTGCACCACCAGACACTACCACACTGTAATGGGGGCCGGTTAGACCACAGGGGCCAATGTGAGATTGGGTGGGTCAGGCCGGTTCACAAAAACCGTTAC